>NC_136495.1:64865550-64983050 GCF_053919585.1 Euprymna scolopes | reverse complement strand
GTGGCCAGAAAGTGAGTGCTCATTTTAAGTTAAATCACCCACTTTTCGAAAAAAAAATTCTTCATATCATGAAAACTATTTTGGTACTCCTTGGCCGTTTACTTCCATGGCGACCCGCAGAATTATTTAATGGTCGTTCCCTTAGTCCCCCCTAGTCAAAGCTAACGCATGTGTACAGAGCATTTTTTATTTATTTACTTACGTGGCGGAGTTATACAACCATCACGCCCATGCAAATTTCTATACTGATAGGTTTTTTGAAATTTTTTCACTGGATTATTATTGATTGAACACTAACCAGATTATGAAAACAATTGAAAAAAAGAAAAATTAGTTCAACATTTGAAAGGGGTACTCACTTTTTAGTTACAACGTTCTGGTAAATCGGTTACCAATTTTTTTTTTTTTTTGGCTAAATACAGAAGTGCTTCGGGAGATAGAAAATGGTCGCATGTTGACGAAGCAATGTATCGGGAGGCGTATGGGATGGAAAATTATTGGTAAATTTTTAGATTAGGTCCACCTCCTCAATTTTCTTTTAATTGACGACTTGTAAGGGTTTTCGACAATGCTGAATACGAAAATCGCATTGAAATTTTGCAGAAATAAGTAGTTATCAAGATATAAAAAGTTGTATTATGCATTGTAATCTTTGGTCGCCATCTTTTTTACGCGCGTGCATTTGTTTATGGTGCGTGCGCGCGTAAAAAGATGGCCACCAAAGAATACAATGCATAATATAACTTTTTATATCTTGATAACTACTGATTTCCGCAAAATTTGAATGCGATTCCCGTATTCAGAATACACGAAAAATTTATAAATGTCGTCATTTAAAGGAAAATTCTGGAGGTGGACCTAATCTAAAAAAATACCAATTATTAAACATTTCAGTACTCGTGCAGAGAGTGATCCGTGCTGAAATAATAACTCTATTATTTTAAAAGCCATTATTTACATAGGAAGGGGCAAGGTGTTTTGTACCTATTCTGTACTTTAAGCTTACAATTGAATAAAAAACATATCATAAAACTTTAATTAAACGTGGAAATACGATTTAAAAAATAGCGCAGATCACAGTCTGCATCAGCACCAACATTTCTCCAGCATGTAATTTATAATACTTTAAAAAAATAAAAAAAAACAAATGTTTTGAAAAAAACCAAAAAAAACTCACCTTTCATAAAAACAAATCATTTTAAAAAAAACCCAAAAAACCCCACAAACTGACTTTTAACTAAATAAGTAAAAAAATTTTTTTTTTATAAAACTCGAAACTGTATTTTCACAAAAACAATAAAAAAGTCATGTTCAATCTATTTTTTTCTTTGAGAAACAAATATATTTCTGACTTACAAATGCGGTAGAGACTCATATTATTTTTACTTTCTGTGGTTTGGATATACCGCGCTTTTATTGGTTACAAAATGAGTGACTCATTTATCAGAACGTTGTAACTAAAAAGTGAGCACCACTTTTAAATGTCGAAATAATGATTTCTTTTTTAATTTTTTGTTTATAATCTGTTTAATTAGTGTCCAATCAATAATAATACAGTGAAAAAAATTCCAAAAACCTATAAGTATAGAAATTACGCATGGGAGTACAACTACGGCACATTCACACTTTTACAAAGATTATTTACGTTAACTCTTTTCATAAATAATTAAAAAAAAAGTAACTAAGCCATTTATTGATAATTTGTCACATGTACAAACATTTATTTATTTATTTATTTACGTAGGCTTAACTCTTTTAATGAATAAGAAAAGTTTTACTCTTTAAGAATAATAAAAGGAAAAAATGCAGAGAGTGATACGCGCTATTTTTTAAATCGTATTTCCACGGTTAATTAAAGTTTTACGATATGTTTTTTATTCGATTGTAAGGTTAAAGTACAGAATAGGTACAAAACACCCTCCCCTCTCCATGTTAAGAATGGATTTTTAAATAATAACGTTATTATTTCAGCACGGATCACTCTCTGCACGAGTATCATAAAAATTAATACAAATAATACTTATCTCAATTAGTGAAAGGCTCATTTCTACCGGAAATGAAATGGGGGACAATCTCGCAGCTACGAAAAATATTTTCATTTATAATTTAATATTTTTATAATTCGCAATGTAAAATTATTTTAATAACATGCAAACATTCTTTGACTTTAAAAATAGATTTTCTGAAAATTTCAATTAAATTGGTAATGTATAAATATTGTTCTATAGACTTTGAACGAACCAAAAATTACATTTATATATATATATATGTATATATATATATATATATATATATATATATATATGCTAATAATATATCCTTCATATATATTTTTAGCCAGTAGTGGAGATTAAATTGCGGTAAGTTTTAATTGTGTTAAATTTACACGTTACGTTTACAATACTAATTCAGAACTTCATCATGGTAGTACGCGTTCAATATATTAGAGTTTTATGTCTTATTTTTTGTAAATTAATTTCCCATGATAATACGCAGATTAATAAAGAAATGTGAAAATTTTAACCATATTAAGTATACGCATTTTCCTTGTTAAACTGCCTTAACATTTTGCGAAGACTTGTGCGTAATTCAAAACTTGATTTATAAATTCTATTGACGAAACACGCAGACTTATTCCCAAATTCGTTTAGTGACTTAATCTGAATGTTTGATCAATTCTGCTTCTGGTCACAACAGTGAGGAAATATATTGCATATATATTTTACGTCGGTGTCTTTTATGCATTTAACATAGAAATCGTAAGATGAATATAAAGCAGTCTGATCGACGCCAACACATACCGCAAGTGAATGGGGGTAAGTTGGGGTTAGTATGAGACGAATGTAGATAGCGGGTCTGCGCTACCACCTATAGATAATGTGATTTTGAATGCCGATCTATAGAATTATATGACAAGATCAGTAGTGTGAAGTACAACTGCTCCTGTTACAAATGATATGGCAGAGAATATTAGTGAAATGTACACACGCATGTATATATATATATATATATATATATATATATATATATATATATACATATATATATATGTGTGTGTGTGTGTGTGTGTGTGTATTATTCGTGTATCAACATAAAATACATGCAGAGATACATACATATATATATATATATGTATGTAGGTATTATTTTATATATACACGCGCACACTCAAACAATGATATATATATATATATATATATATATATGTGTGTGTGTGTGTGTATAACTATAAGTGTGCGGGTGTTTGTTTTCTAATGCAGGGAATAGGTAGATCAGTTGTATATCTGCAGTGGTGAATATTCAAGAGGCGAAAGACTTGTCTGTGGATATGAATAAGCTTATCTTTTTCAAGTGTAATTTAATATATATATATATGCATATATATATATATATATATATATATATATACTAGACTAGACTACCTGTGACCCGTTGGGTCAGTATGTTATATTAGCTATGGAAGTAATGAATGAGCGTGGCACTTGTGACGTTAAAGAAAATAGTTTTTTTTGTGACATAACAGAAACATTTCTATGAAAGTATATTAAAATGAAAAAGGAATATAGATAGATTTCTATGAGTCGATCTGTTTGTATTTTTTTATTTTTGAAAGAAAAGAAACATACATCCATTGAATTATAGATAAGTGTTCACTGAACAGATACAATAATACTTCAAGTTAAATGCATTTTTTTTATATATATCTTTTAATTTAAACGCGAAAAAAAACAATTGGGACGCTGAAAACACACACATTAAAACAATACGTTTTATTATCGCGTTGATTATTTATTTGTAATGCAGTTAAAAAAACATATTTTCGGGGTTATTTATTTATGTTGGTAGTGCAGAAGAAAATGTATGAATGTTTTTAAGAAACGTCTATTAAAAATGGACAATAAATTAAAAAAAGAGGAATGCGGTGTGTAAATCGCCGTTGTAAAATGCTTTTATGGTGGTCAACGGATTAAAGCAGATTTATTTCTAAGAAAATTGCGTTAAAAAACTTAAACGTAATACGGAAATGAACGATGTAAAAAAAAAGCAGAAATATTAACAATTTTATATTTGGATAATTTAAATGCGAAAAACAATTGTGACGTACACAGTAAAATAATACGTATTATTGTCGCGTTGATTATTTAGTACAATATGTATCGTATATATAAAACAAGTCAATGATTATACGTATTATTCGTAATCACTTTTTGCATTTGCTTACCATATCTTGAAGTCTTTTATTCAATAAATTTAAGATATTCGCTTTTCTAAGGACGTCCGTTCGTTCGAATGAAACCGGTCCAGCGATTTCGGTTTGTTTGTTTACGCTGTTATGGGTTTATGTACACATGTGCAAACGGAAGTCGTAAACCGGATGTTGGGTTACAACACCCGTTACAAGGTTATTTGAGTTTTATAATTATATATATATATATATATATATATATATATATATATATATATATATAAGTTATTTTATAAGGCGTATGCTCTGAATTCATACAACAATAATAGATGATATTAATAATATCGATGGAAAATAGCTACATCAGTAACATAAAACTATTTGTTAAAGTTATCGCGGAAAAATGGTTAATGTTTTAATCTCCGGAGTCTTTGTTCAATCAAAAGTAAAATTCCTTGTTATCAGTCATCAATAAACAATACTGACTGATGGAGTTTGTACGACACGGAAGAGTCATAAGTGGTTGAAGAATATAAATAGACTCTTGAGGGGCATTATTATCGTGAATTAAATTAGAAAATTAAATTTAAGAAAAAGAAAAAGAAAAAGATACTAAAAGCAATACACGCATATAAAATATGGAAAGAGGTTAACAGAAAAGAGAAAAAACACACACATGAAAATAAGGTACATAAAATAATAGAGGGTATTCAGATATTGCAGGTGATTTTTGCTATTCCAATTCCAGAGAAAGCGACTGGCTATATTCAAGGATAAATTAAATGCTGTAAGAGTTTTTAATGATATGAAACACATTTCACAAACTGAAAATAACGCATCTGCTTTTGCCAAAGAACCATCAGCGCTAATGTCATGTTTGAGAAGGATTAGTAAGTAAATTATACGGAAATAACTTATAGGTGATAACACCAGTAGACCCCGACTAACATGAAAATTCTGATCTCTTAATGATTCATATATTGACTCATATGTTTATATGATATTCAATATTTTCACGGTGTTATTAAAGATTTGTGCGACATTGGCCACTCTGTTACTTTCTTTTGGACGGCATACTCGTATAGCCTCGTGGCGTTAGCAAATTGGCGGGGTTTTTGGACAGGAGACCCATGGCTATTAGAAGAGTGCGACTTAGCAAAATGTTGTCCTATACAAAGAAGACAACTTTAAAAAGGTACCCAGCAAGGAATAAATAATTATATTAAAATATATTTCACATCTGAGCATTTTTAAAGTACTTTTAATTTCAATACGCATGCAAGAAAGATTGGAAGTATGTGGTTTTGCTTGCATTGTAACCGACAATCATGCTTGTCTCTTGTATACATAATGTTGATTAACTGTTTATATATGTATACACTAGCAATATGAACTGGAACAAATACACAGAGGACATTACAAAGGCTGCTGCAAAAGAAAGTGGGTTCCCTCTATTTAGCTAGAAGACGACCTATACCTGAGAGTATCCTGTACCTCTACAAGGCCACACTGCGCCTAAGCACGGAGTAATGTTGCACCATATGGGATTGTGTATCTACCACTAGTCTATTTCCCTCTTAGATAGGGCCGAACAAAAAGTTGTCAATCTAATCGGTCCCACGTTATCAACTAAGCTCCAGCTCCTGTCTCATCGCCGCAATATTGCATGACTGTGCCTGTTTTACAAATATTTTAATGAAATGCGTTCTGGTGAACTCTTTGCACTTGTACTCCTTTGACGTACATATCCCCGAAACACCCGCTCAACAATGAGATCTTAACTCTTCACTATTACTGCCCCTAAATGCCAGAAATATTCATATTCTAATAGTTTCCTCACTCGAACAGCTAGACTTTGGAATTTCCTTCCTGCTACCTGCTTCCCTGTCTGTACTCATATGCAGAAGTTTAAATGTAACACAAGCAAATATCTTGTTTATCTTTCCGATACATGGCCTCAAATAGAAGCCCCTTACGTCTAAGTGGCTATATGCTTTGTAGGGGGGAGGGGACATGATTTAATAAAATATTTTATACAAACCCAATAGCTACATTACATATACGCAGTTTTAATGCCGTTTAATCAGAGACTCTGAACACGACGTCGTATACAGAACTGGGTTACATAGAGCCAAAAATTCAGAAAAAAATAGAAACACGACGTAGTAGAAACGGGTCCAATTTTATTTGAACAAAAATAATAGACATGTGTTAATTTTAAAAAGCAAAATGTAAAACGAGTTGCAAAAAATGAGAGAGACAGAAAGAAATAAAATATACGCAAACACACGGAGACTGGAGAAACATTAATGTATATGTTAAACTAGTTAGTAAGAAAAAGAAAAAGAAAAAGGAAAAGATACTAAAAGCAATGCACGCATATAAAATATGGAAAGAGGTTAACAGAGAAGAGAAAAAACACACACATGAAAATAAGATATATAAAATAATAGAGGTTAACTTTTTAGATGAAATAGAAAAAAAGTCATTTTATACACTCGTTGTACAAAATATAAGAAATAATAAAAATACGCATACTTACAGAGACAAAGAAAAGAAAAGAAAAAAAAACAGTATCAGAAAGACACACGTTTTAATACAATAAGAACCCAAGAAAAAAAAACACAAAAACATAATTTAATTAATTAAGTAATTAAGAAAAAAGGTGAGTCGAAATTTTGCTTATAAAAGTAAGAATGAGTGTTCTTTGTTTTATGGTAAAGTGGAGGTTTCCGGGAAATACGAGATTTTTATTCTCTAGTTAGAACAATTGCAACGTTTTACGATTATCGAAAGGCAAACAAATTGAATTTTTTAGCTTTGTTGTTCTGTATTTTTTTTAAAACAAAAAGAAACCGGAAAAATTGAACTTTGTGACTTTATATGTAATTTCCTGACATGACGTGAAAACTATGTGGTTCAGTTTTTAATAGACCTGTTGATTTTTATCGTTAATTATGTAGTGTTTATTGAGAAATTTATATATAATTATATGCTTGAATATATGTCTTGTAGATATGATATTATAGGTTTTATATATGTTTTGTTTATACATTATTATATGTTTGTATATATGTTTTGTAGATATGGAATTATATATGCATATATATATATATATGTTTAGTAGATATGTAATTATATGCCTGTAATATGTTTTTGATTATGTAATTATATGTTTGTATATATGCTTTGTAGATATGAAATGATAGGTTTGTATGTATTTTTGTTTATATTTTATTATATATTTATACATATTAGTTTAGTAGATATGTAATTATAGGTTTGCATATATGTTTTGTTTATACGTTATTCCATATTTGAATGTGTATTTGCTGATATGTTTTTATATGTTTTGTATATGTTTCATTGATTATGTAATTACATGTTTGTATATATGTTTTATTAATATGTAATTATATCCGTATATATGATTTGTTGATATGTACTTATAAGTCTGTATCTATATTTTGTTATATTATTTTTGTTATATTATATGCTCATATATATATATATATATATATATTGTTGATATGTTATTATATGTGTATATATTTTGTTGTCTCGAGTTGACACACTGATTACGAAAATAAGGTAAACAAATATATTTAGACAGTAAATATAGTTAGGAGAATTTGTGAGTAAGCATATAATTGACATTAATAGATAAGGGACGATTACGTAGCGGCAATTATTTTATTACTAGCAGGACCCGTAAACTGGTATTGCCAAGTGGAGATATAGGAAAACTTGTTGTCACTCAGTATCCAGGAAACACCACAAGCTATTCTCAAAGCGAAAGTTTTGCTGGCTTTTGTGAAAACTCCTATGAGGTACTAATATTAATAATAATAATAATAATGATGATAATAATAATAATAATAATAATAATAATAATAATAATAATAATAATAATAATAATCCAGTTATTGATTACTACGATAGTGTAATAACCAAATACAAAATAGCATATACGATAGATAATATAATCTGACAGACAAAAACCATCGCGATGGCACCAAGATCGGTTGATATAAAAAGTAGGGATCCGTTAGGTTCCGAATATTGGCGATTTGATATAAACCAAGGGAATGCGCCTGTATTTTACGGAGGGAAATTGATTCCTGGTAGGCTTACGGTTATTTGAATGCAAACGATTTTATATCAATTGAAATGAACAAATGGTGAATATATATATATATATATATATATATATATATATATATATATATATATATGTATGTATGTATGTATGTATGTATACAATATACCCCCGGGATACGGTGGATCCTGAAATACGTTTTTTTCTAGATACGATGTGTAACACAATGTTCTTCCGGACCCTGTTTATAGCATTTGCTCCGCCTTACGGTGTCAATTATAATGTTATTTGGTTATATACTTGTGTATTATATACTGCACTGTAATTTGTTACTAATTTTTAATATGTACTGTACAAAATTTTGCTTGGGCCCCTGCCATACAAATGATTTATCCTTACGATGCCAACCTTGGAACGGAATAATGCCGTATACCAGTGTTCTACTGTATGAAAATTCGTTGTTCTTCTGTCAGCTGTTTTTTTAAAGCATAGTATTTGTGGGTTTTCTGTTACTCCATCCTTATATTTTATTACCAAATCTCCTTAAGACAACGTTTAAACAGTTTTGTAAGTATGGGCGCTAGTTCAGGTTGAAGTTTTTTGAGTACTATAATTGGAATACCGTCAGGGCCGGTTGCCTTATTGGAGTCAAGGTTTCTGATTAGCTTGGCAACATCACGTACAGCTATTAGTATATAACATAGCGTGTTTTCTGATACAGGAGGAAATATTGTCGGTTGGCGGCCTTGGTCACATAGGGTAGAATTAGCTGCAAAGTTCTTGCCAAAGAGTCTGTCTTTGCCTGCTGCTGACGAAATTAACTCAGGTCCGTTGGTGATAGTTGGGATAGAGCACACGCTTCTGTTCAGGGTTTTGTTTGCTACTTGCCAAAACTGGTGGGTGACAAGCTGCTGATCAGCTACTTTGGACTTGACAGACGAAGCATATAACTCTCTTACGTTCTTTATTACTTTCTTCCAATAGTTGCAGGCAGTTCGGAAAACGGATTTAGTTTCCATACATCTATTACGTTAGAAGCAGTGGAAAAAGTGATTTCTGTGCGCAATAGCAGCAGCACATTCTGAATAAAACCATGGCTGGCTGTTAGGTTTTTGCTAGAACTTTTTCGGGGGTATGAAACGCTCTATACCTACAATTTACCATTCCGTCAGGTCTGATACTATAGAAGACACATCCTTTTAAGACATGGAACGCAGAGGTAGATCCGATATAAATGTACGGAAACTATCCCAGTAAGTCATAGTGAATCGATATACTGTACGATGGAGAGGCACGTCTGAGGACTTATTACATTTCATTTTATCTTAATTGATACAACTGAGTGGTCGGAATATCCAAGAGGAGACAGAACGAAACTGAACATAGTTCAAGGCAAGTTGTGAGAAAAAAGTCTAGGAGACTCGCATACTGGCCGCCATTGTGTGGCACACGGATGGGTTCGTGAACAATCTGAGTGAGGTCATTAGCAAGGGAGAAATCATAACAGAACCTCCCCTCATCATCGGTCTTGTTTGAGTGGATTAACCATTCCACATTGTGAAAATTGAAGTCTCCACATACGTGAATGTTAGCTGAAGGATTATCTGATAGAACTTGGCCAATTTTCTTAGATATTCTTTTAAAGATAGTAACTCCGCTGTTGTGGGGGCGATAGAGAGTAAATATAAATGCATCAGTGTGAGCAAGTGAATCCCGGAAGCACATATAAGGTAAGTCAGGATCTTCTCTGGAGATGGCTCTACCATATGGAAAGCCATCTTTAATATAGGTACATATTCCATGCCCATGGCGATTTTGGGGGTTAAGATTTGGAATTAAGTTAGAGTATCCCTTAATTACGAACTCATTTAGGGAAATAGTCTGTCAAATTCCAGTTTCGCTTAAAAATAAAAGGTCTGGTTTAGTCTCATGTAATTGGGCTTCAACCTCTGGTAGTTTAGAACGTAGACCCCTGATGTTGGAGAAGGAGACATGGTAGTGGGGGTCTGCGTTGGAAGTTGGAGATCCGGGTTTAATCGTGTATTTTTTATAGAAACTTGTCATGATAGGATTTTGGAGTTTGTGGACGAGGTCGTCAGATTTGCTTAGAGCAGGACAGAGAGGGGGAACTAAGAGAGTAAATGAAGCGAAGAATATTTTTTTGTAGAACATGATAAGGTAACACCGTAACAATTACCTACTAATATGGCATCGAGAGACCCCACCAGAAGCTACTGCATGGTCCAGAATCCATTCACTAAATGGACAATACAGCACCTTAACGTTTACCTCCAGCACCCTTACTAGTGACATGGCTACAAGAATAGACACAGAAACAGAAAATTTCGACTGTTCACGACAAAAATACTGCCAACCTCGAATACATCGTTTTCTCCTCCCTTTGTCAGAAAAATCAGTCATTAAAAAATTAGGACTGAGGGGCAAATAAAGAGAAGCGAGAGTAACGGAACCTGCCGATAAGGCATCTGCAAAACGTTCTCCACTCTCCATTTAAAAAATTGTGTACAGTGTTTAACAAGTACTTTTTCGGCTTGATTTATGATTTTTGTAATGAGATATTAAAGATTATTTTAATAATTGATTCCGCAAACAAATTATCTTTTGTATTTTTTAACTTTATAGTTTTTATTTCTTTATTTATTACTAGTAGTTCATCCAGGCTTTGCTCGGGTCCTATGTACTGTTAATACTTTTATTTGCATATGTATATATATATTAAAATGTTTGATTCATGCCCAGGTTACCTACATTTAAAATTTCGAAATTGGCGGAGGAGTTTGATAGAGTCTGCAAATGTCAATTCTTTAAACTTTGACCATTTGGCAGCTTAATCTTCGCCCAAAAACTGAGTAAAAAATAGTTGCATACTTGAATACCCTATAAGTAAAATTTCAAATGTTTAGACCCAAAACTGGTTGAATAGTTTGCTAGAGAGTGCAAAGGTCTAATCTTTTAAATTTTGACTCCTTGGCAACAACATCTTTCGTCTTAAAACCGATTAAAAAGCCTACCCTATACTTGGATACACTTTTTGTAAGATTTCGAATTTTAAGACAAAAAATTGACTGAGTAATTTAGTAAGAGACAAAAGATGTCAATTTTTAAAAACTTTGATCCCAATTTTGGCCCCTTATCATTTATTGTTTGGGGCTCAAATTAAATCACAAAGTTTGATCTATGGACAAGTAACGTACATCTGAAATTTCAAGTGTTTAAACCTAAAATTGGCGGAGGAGTTTGGTAGAGTGTTCAAAGTTCAAATCGTAAAAATTTGACCCCTTGAAGTTAAATGTCTGCCCGAAAACAGATTAAAGAGATTTTCCCAAATCTCAGTATGTCAAATCTCGAGTCTCTAGACTGAAAATTGACAGAGTAGATTGGTAGGAAATTGTACACACACAGACACACAGACAGACAGGCAATTTCACTTATATATATATATATAGAGAGATAGATAGATAGATAGATAGATATAAGATATATATATATATATATATATATATATATATATATATATATACTAATATATTGGATAACATTGATATTTCACCTCTTGTTTAAAATTTCTTGCTTGTTATACAATTCTTAGGGCACGAATTATAGTGTGATTAAATCGTTAATCGTCTATGCCATATCTATCCCGCACATTAATGCAATGTATTACACTATAAAATGATTTAAGTTATTCGACAATATATAACGTTTAAGAAATGTGTATACATGCAGGGTCATGTTTCATCTGGATATTGCGAACCATTAAACCAATAAATGCATATGGCATAATAGATAAGAAAATAATTGCTGAGGAAACCGTGATGCAGATTTGGCATGGGAAGCGTATATAATGTTACTGGATTTCATTAATCCGATTAGATTTCTCCTATCAATGCACATCCAGAAACATCGGTTTCGGAGCTGACAATTGTTTCGCTTTCTGATTTTATCTCTTTGTACCATTAATGGTGCACATTTGAAATTTCTTTCCCGGTGTACTCTTGTCACATACTCTCACCGATTAAAATATGTTACGCCAATTTTGTGTTTACGACGTGTATATTATTTTGAAATTTGAATTTTGAATTTCATGTACTGTGTCATCTTATTGAAAATAGAAAAGAACTAGCGACATGAAGTGTGCACATTCTTATATAATTACAGTCGGACTTCCTGTAGATTAGAGTAGTCACTGGCTTATATTGGAAGTCGCGTGAGTTTATTTATCATTCTCTGACTCTATTACTCATTTATAATATCTACTTACATGCAAATCAGCTGTTGATTTTTCAAACGCCAGGGTTAAGTGAATATTTAAATAAATGTATATTTATCATTTAATTATAATTATGTAGCCGCTTTTAATATACTTAAGAATAGACACTGCCTGCGGAATTATAACTAGTGCCTATGCAATATTCACGAATTCCTCCCGTGCGAACACTCTAGATTGTCATTATATTGTCCCGAACTCGACGTTTATTAGTTCTTAATTCCCTTTATTACAGTTGCAATTGTGAGGTGGCCAGGCTTTATTTTTCCCGCCAACATCTTTATAGGAACAGATACAATTGTTGAGTACATAAACTCACCCGTTTGACGGCAGAGATATTCACCTAGCCAACGTGGGCATTTGGTTAAGGCGAGTTGCCGGAGAGAATTAAGTTTGCAACTTAAATTACTAAGTTTAAATGCATAAGTATTGCAACCAGGAACAGACCATTCAACATAGCTGTGGTCATCAATATTTCTCAATCTCGTTAGTCAGGAATCACAAAAATTAAAAATGATCGTTCGAAGATGTACTTGGTAAACTTTACACTTATATCCTGTTAGAGTCAGGAAATGAGTCGGCACAACGCATGACGTGTAAGATCAGTTCGCTTTTTAATGACACAAAATAAACAGCGTTTTTTGTTAAAGGCAGTTGTTCGTCAAACGCCCTTGTTGTGTGTTCTGAGACGCAGAATTGGGTAGGGAATTTTGTTCGATTGTGTATTGGAACTAGTAAAAATATCTTTGCCATCAAGATTGTAAAGTCACATGCTAATATTTTAATGTAAGTCATTCAGAAATGTCAGTGAATAACGCGCATAGAAGCACAAAGTGACACAATAACAATTAGATCCCTTGTGAAACAATCATGTTTTTGGAAAAAAAAGTATCGAGGTATAAACGGATAAACCAATTAAGACAAAGAGACCAAATATCAAATTAGTTAAAAAAAAAGGGTAAATCCTGTTAGGCTCTACATTCAGTGTCCCGACAGACCACAGGGTAAAAATCAAGGAGACAGAGAATTGAAGCAAATGAGGTGATTATTCTCAGTGGACGATAATAATAATTTACAACAAATCTGATAACTTCAGAAAACTATGCCGTAGATTATCCCGTTCTGCACAAAATTATCAGAATACATTCCAGATGAAAGTGTCAAAATACATGAAAATGTGCCTCACCGGTTAGAGTCTCCAGTGAACTTTACGTCTTTCTCGTGTCGAACACCACGACCGATTGGAGTCGTGTAATTGATGAGCCAATATCCAGAACGAAAAAAATAGCTTGCTTCGTAGATAAAATCTGGAAAGATTAATTCGCATAGTCCAGATGAACGGATATAAAGAAGGAAAATCGTTAACAATGAAACATGGACACACTAGAGAGAAGTAGGAATGCTGGTTTATCATTATTTATTGATTTTTCAGGAATGTTCTTTTCTTTTACTGTATTGCTTTCTTACAAACCAGCTTGACGTCATGATAGCAGATAAGATTGATCCGATGCTGATGACTTATTTTTATGGTACGTAATCCAGCTAATCACTTATTGAATTGTTTGAAAAGGCTAGGTTTGTCTGTCGACAGTGGAATGCATAATGTTTATGCTTTTGACAATACTAGAATTTTAGTGATGAAATATTGGAAAGTATGCCCCTCCCCCGCTGTCAACGAAAAAAAGAATTCTATGCTGTGCATAAAAGCTTGTAATATTAAGTTAATGAACACTAACAAGGAGAACTCGGGCGTATGTCGGATACACTTTATAATAATCTTTAATTGACGATGTTAGCTTATGGAAACGACTCGGATATAAAAAATGTAATAACGAAGTTTAATGCTTTAACTAGCTTTTTAGAACCCAAAATTTAGCTACCCTGCGAAATGAAATTTCTAAGATCAGCCAATAGGATTACATAATAATTTTCTTCTTGAGGGTCACGATAATATGCTAAGTCCTACTTCACAACGATGTTGGAAGTCATAACAAAAATCTAGTAATTCTTACTTAGTATTCATTTCGTAACAAGAAAAATATGAAAAATGAAAACCATTGTACTCATTTTTTCTCTTGCGAGGCTGTTAAACTATATTGTGTCGAAAAGTTATCACCGTGTACAAACAGAAAACAAACAGTAGCTATGCCACCTGTTAGATAAGACGCACTTAATTAAAGCAAGTTGCAAACATCAACCAGATTAAAACTGCGATTGCAAATAGGAAAGTTGAAATATCAAAGGCAAACGGACATGGTATATTTCTGCAAGACAGAAATTTCCAGAAATTAAGAAGTATCAAAAAAATTCACCTCGACTAGAGAGCTTTTTAAGAAAACACTTAGTGGAAACAACACATTTCAGGAAATGTTTCGTTATATCAAACGAGTAGAGAAAAGTATACGAATTATCAAATAAGTCTCAAATTGGTGAAGATGGGATTTCATTTCGACAAAACATTATTAAGACAAATGGATAGCTCTCGTCTTGGGGAGGCTCCATTTTGTGACAAGCTTCTGGTTTTGACCTTTACTCCTGATCTGAAATGGAACACGTACATCAAATCTGTTGCCAGGGACGCTGGGAAAATGGTGGGATCCTTCTACTGCTCCAGGAGATATCTCACTACTGATGCAATTCTCTATCTGTATAAGAGCCACGTACGTCCAAGGATGGAGTACTCGGCCACATCTGGGCAGGAGCTGCTAAAACAGACTATCCTGCCTTGACAGAGTACAAAATAGACTTCGTGGCTTGGTGGGGGATGCCCTTTTCACTTCCCTGCAACCTCTCTCCCACAGAAGAGACGTTGCGAGGCTGTCTTTGTTTTATCGTTATTTCTATGGTAGGTGCTCGTCTGAGCTCCAATCTCTCGTCCGTCCTCGCCAATCTTTCACGAGAAACACCCGTCTGGCTGAAACTACTGTCAATAATTTTCCCCACCCTTTGCCTTAATCTAAATGTAGATTCCATGAACAAAGCTTCTTTCTTAGAACTGCACGCCAGTGGAACTCTCTGCCGCTTGCCTGTTTCCCACCTGACTACAACTTGGACGCCTTCAATTCCAACATAAACAAATTCCTGACAAACCGCCCCCTTAAGTAAGACACTCTATCAAAACCCCCAATACTAATGATTACTACAATACTATCTCATTGATTACTGTACACGCAATTGTTACATGATAAGGGCTGTCCCCTGTTCATGTAAGTATAAAAATAGAGAGATTAGTTAAAATGAAAATAAGAGAAAGCAGAAATCGAACCCTGGACATAAGTTTTAAAGAACAATAGGTTTAAATGGAATGTCCAGTAAATTGTTAATTCGGATGAAATAAATAATAGATAAACTATTCAATTGTTAAAAGAATGTGGATAATAAAATATTGGTTAAATAAATAAGATATGTAGGTTAAATTCCTTTGTGGAAACAACACAAGAAAAATAGGTTATTGGGAAATCAATGTCGGAAACGTGCAAAGTCGCGCATGTTGAAACACGTGAATTTTGCTCACGTGGCCGGGATGCATGGATTTCTCAATACAGGAAGTGGGAGTTAGTTGGTCGCGGAGACAGTCAGAGAGACAGTCAGAGAGACAGTCAGGGGAGACGGTAAGTGAGAAAACTCAGAGACAGGCGGACGTCTGAAGCGAGACGTCACTTCAGAAACTAAAATGTGAAACTTTGAGTTCTTAATGAGGAAGTCACGACCGGTCGTAAAGACATAAATTCCTCATGTGTTTTGGATAAAGCTCATCTTTGTGTTTGTGATTTCTACAAAAAGGTAAATTGTATTGTTATTATATGTCTGTGTTATAAAATGTCATTACATACACGTTTCGACATCTCATATCCACAATGTGAATCTACATCATATCTACACTAAGACTGCTGAACACTATCTCATCATTCGAAGAGCTTTCTTCATATCTACACGTCTAAGTAATGAACATTTAAAATATAGGAATAGTTATAAACGAACAATCTCTCTTACAACAACATCTCTCTCTCTCTCTCTCTCTCTCTCTAAAGATACAACATCATATGTAATAAGACAAGAACTTTCACTAAGACTCATATCTTACTAATAAGAACTCACGTAACATACGCGCACAAGTGGTATCGTCTAATACTAATAATAATAACCATATCACCCAGTATATAACAACACACAATTTGGTGTTCGTGAACCTTTTGCATCAGCGATGCAGAAACCGAACCTGGGGTCGATACCACGAAAAAAAAAAAGAAAAAGAAACACAACGTTTTAAAAGGGTCCAACATAATTTAAAAAAAATAAATAAATATATACCACGGAAAAATAAAAAATACACGCTCACAGAATTCGAAAAAGAAAAAGAAACACAACGTTTTAAAAGGGTCCAACATAATTTAAAAAAATAATAATAAATAAATAATACGACGGATAAAGAAAAAAAATTACGCGATCACAGAAATGCGAAGAAAAAAAAAATTGAACACACACGCACACAGAGAACAAAAGATACAAGAAATATTAAAAAAAAGAAGAAAAGGCCGATATGCCGTAAAGAGAAATTCGTAGTAATGAAAAAAAAAATAGTAAACAAGTCACCATGCGTAATTCATTGATAAATGAATTGGTCTGTTAAAAAAGAACCACACACACACACACACACATACACGCGAATGCAGAGATTGTGTAATCCATTATTGTTTTGAAATTTGTAGAAGTGTCATTAGAAAATGTGTGTTAATATGAAATCGTTTGGACGAATTGTTGAATTTAATCTGTCAAAACAGGAATTTTTCAAAGGTCGCATGTACTTTCTGAAACAGCGTGTAAATTATTTGGAAATGCATTTTGTGTTCATAGTTGAACTGTTCGGCTTTTGTGTGTTCATTTATTTTGTTTTTGAAAAAAAAAGGGACAATTGTTTTGGACAGACTGTTGAATTGTTGTTTGTTACAGATGATTTTTTTTGTTGTTAAAAAAAAAGTTATAACTGTTGCAAAATGTTTAAATGTATTAAGGTATTTTTTTTTGAAAATGTTTTTATGATGTTGAACAAATATTGTAAATGTCTTATGTAAACTAAATGTTATGATTTTCACAGCAAGAATTCAAAGTTATCCGTAAATATACATTAGATTAAAATGATCTAGTAGAAAATAAGTTAAGACGTATGGTTTGCTTACAGATTCAGTTAGAATTTTAGAAGGGGGACAAGAATTAAAATTACGTAAACAGGTATTTGGAGATTTTTTAGATGTGATAAGCCGTAAGAAAGATGTTGTTTTTTTAGCATTTGGTTTTGTTGTTGTTTTTTTTTAGAGATCCTAAAAATTTTTCTCCAAGAAAAGTGACTTGGTAGGGATTGATAAGCACAAGATGTGCCCCTATACGAAAAATTTGGGAACCTGGTTAATTAAGTGCTTAAAATAAGCTGGTTGCACGTACCGACTCCAAGCAAGTAGTAAGTCTTGGCTTAATTAATAAACAGGCGTTGGAAAGAATACGAAAATTCTTAAGGGGACCAGTAAACCGAGGATAGGTAGTCCCGAGGCAATCACATATAGCATAATTAAGTAAGAGACAACAAAATCTAATGAAAAAAAAGAGCATATAGTTTGTCTTGTGAACCGTGTCTTGGTTACAGTCAATTGAAATGGACTGCTAATCATCATTATTTAATAAATGTTTCCATTAAGGTATCATGACTTCTACGTTCACAGTATAAGATTATAATAAGATATATGAAAAAAAAGGTTTATTATTATCACTAAAAACTAACGGAGATTGAAATATCAAGAAATCTGCTCTTGTAAGAATAAAAATTAAAAATATAGAAATACAATTTAATCCCACCCCAGTTATATCGATGCTATATATTCCAATATGGAAAATTAGAAAACCAACTTTCTGAGATGTAGAAAAATTAATAAAACAACTAGTGAAGAAATAAACTTTGAAGGCAAGCTGATCTCGAACGTTATATTAAAATGTGAAATTAGAGCTGTTCGTACTGAACATCTTAAACATTTAGTTCTGTACGAATGCGAGATAAAGATTTCAGTAATATGATTAAAATAATTTCTGTCAGAATATGAAAACTTTAAATGCAGAAAAAGAATAACTATATAGAATGTTAAGTAATGTTGCGCGCTTCTCTCTATTGAAATAGACATATGTAAGGAACTGACTTGAACTTTGCGTTAAAACATTGAGAAAAGCAGTTTTTAATAATAAAAGAAATGCCCCTCTCACACATCTAAATAAGATTGATTAAGAATAAAATAGAGTACAACGAGTTTGTTCAGGCAAATATCTACGTAAAAAAATCTAACAGCAGAATATTTGTAATAAATCACAGTATTTTCTAAATTAGCATCAACTAAAATGGTTATCCGTCGTTGCCCGGGAGTGAATGATGATCACCGAGTTTTTCATACTACCATATTTTATTGTCATGAGAATCGGTAAAATCGACCATTTTTTAATCAAATCGATCGATCGCCTTCTCTAGTATTAGTAGCTAATAACGGTGCACCAAAAAAAAGCTCTCCTGTCTCTCGCAGTAAATTAGTTCACAATACATTGTAGTCTACACCGCACTGTAAATAATCTACAGTTAATCTTATAAAAGTATTGTTTATCTATGACTAGCCTGGGTGCCCGGCATTGCCCAGGTGTTTGGACGTGTGTATTGAGCATGAAAAAAATGGTAGTAGGCAAGCAGGCTCGAAACCGTGACGCGAATGTGGAAAAAAAGTTAAAGAAAACCTGACTTCTTACCTCTACTCCATGACACAACCAGAAGTTCGGGACGTTGATATTAGTAAAGTCATTTCAACCGATACGATGACTTGCAAAAATAGCGACAAGAAAAGCTGACCCTTCCTTCAGACAACTACCCAGTTAATTGATGGGTTGGTTGTTTTGGTTTTCCGGCATATCAACCCTTTTTGCCGAATCCAGTGATTTTGAAGAACAAATTTAAATAGAGTATATTTGTTGTTTTTTATTTAGTTAGTTTCTATTTAACCCATAGTTGGGACCCTAGCAGGTATTATCAGTTCAGCTCAGAGTGGACCTGGGAGCAATGGAAATTAAAGGGTGGCTCCAAACACCCCAAATCCCACAAGCTGGGGCCTCACTATCGGTTATAGTTTAAGGTCGTATCCAGGACCTGACCAGTTGAGGTGAAAGAAATAAATGGTGTTAGCCAATTTTTCGATATTTGTCGTTCGAAGGGTCGAGTTCAAAACGAAACAAACATCGTAAAAATTCGTCACTTCTGTCGAAAGTATTAGGCAGACATACATACATACATTTAAACGAAGAGGAAAGATTTATATTATAGATGGCTTAAATTAACGTTTAAAATAAAATAAAACATAACTATCACACTTTAATTATGCTCAAAATCGAAATATTCATTTCGATTGTGCCTCTACATATGAAAGTACAACAGTGTTGATTTAATATGTCGAGCCTTTTGTCTTGTGGTGTAATAAAACTTCTCAAATGTACTTTTGATGTAAGGCTGTGTAAGATTTAACCACTTGTCAAACTCGTCTGTTCCTTCTTTCATAGGATTATTTCGATTATCGATTATATATAATTATCGAATACATTTTGATACAAAACCTATATGAGAACACTACCAGCCACGTAAAATATCTTCGTATGAAATTTAATAAACATGGGCCATAAGCATGTTCGAGTCCATACTAATCTAACTCACATACACACACCAACAAAGTTCCTTTTATATAATAGCCGAGATTCGTTAAGATCACAATTTTTCTATTATCAAGTAAGTATTCTACATTTGATATTTTTACATGTATTTTACTGTTCTTAGTTTGATTCATTTGCACACAGATTGCCAACATTTGGTAAATGCTAACTCCTCTATAAAACTATCTACCTGATAATCTTACACATTTTTAGGTAAGCGCTATATATATATATGGCATCAATTGTGATGGATGGCTCTCGTCTGGGTGAGGCCCCGTGTTTTGACAAGCTTCTGGGTTTGACCTTTACTCCTGATCTGAAATGGAACACGTACATCAAGTCTGTTGCCAAGGTCGCTGGAAAGATGGTGGGATCCTTCTACCGCTCCAGAAGATATCTCACTACTGATGCAATTCTCTATCTATATAAAAGCCAAGTACGGCCAAGGATGGAATACTGTTGCCATATCTGGGCAGGAGCTGCCAAAAACAGCCTATCATGCCTTGACAGAGTACAAAATAGACTTCGTGGTTTAGTGGGAGATGCCCTTTTCTCTACCCTGCAACCCCTCTCTCACAGAAGAGACGTTGCAAGCCTATCCTTGTTTTATCGTTATTTTCATGGCAGGTGCTCGTCTGAACTCCAATCCCTGGTCCCCCCTCGCCAATCTTTCACGAAAAACACCCGTCTAGCTGATCCACTGTGAAAAATTTCCCCCACTCTATATCTGTGCCTTAATCAAAACGCGGATTTCATGAACAAAGCTTCTTTCTTAGAACTGCACGCCTGTGGAACTCTGTTCCGTCTGCCTGCTTCCCTCCGGACTACAACTTGGATGTCTTCAAGTCTAATGTTAACAAATTCCTAATGAACCGCCCCCTTAAGTAAACACTTCATCAAATCTCCTCACTAACGTAATGTACTTGCAATAATCCTTATCCCTGAGTGACTTCCGGGCCTTGATAAGTGGTGATCTCTGTGTAAAAAAAAATATATATATATATATATATTTATATATATATATATATATATATATGTGTGTGTGTGTGTGTGTGTGTGTGTATTAGTGATGGGAAGATTCCAATATTTTTCCCGATTCCGATTCATTATAAATCTCTTGATATGTAACTATAGAGTTGTTATTTTCCCCGGTTTTCTTTTAAAAAAGATACGAGTTAAATATGCAGGTATTTTCCTAAACATAAAATTACAAGTGTGGAGGATGGTCGATAGATTTTAGCTTTACTGGTAGGTTTTAATCAATAAATATTTATTATTTTATCATGATTATCAGCAAAAAAATTTTGCTTTAAAAAAAATCAAATAAAAAAGACAATTAAAAGAATCGTTTTGACATGAGAAAATAGATATCAATTTTTCCGATTCCGATACCCCCATATTTGTCAATTGTTCCAATTCCCGATTCCGATTCTTATTAATTTTCTGAACCCTTATATATATATATATATATATATATATATATATATATATATATATATATATATATACTGACTTAATGGAAATTAGGTCGTTTATGCGTAAGAATTATACAGGGTTAGTCAAAATGGTCTGACACATCTGCAAGTTTAATTAAAAGCAAATAAAGTAGAGAAACAAATAATATTGTTTTTTTTTTCGAAAAGTATATATACTAACATTCTATTTCATTAGGATTTAACAGTTAAACCAGTCACTTGGGATCCGTTATTATCCACACACTGTCGAAGGTGTTCCCGAAATTTGTATATAACAACGGCCGCTGAAGTTGGTAATCGATAACAAGATCATGTTTCGAGCTCGTATCGGATCATATCTACCAACATTGAAGTGCAAATGAAACGCTTGTTGTGTTGCAGTAACAGATTCGTTTGTTTTTAAAAACGTTTCCACAAAAGAAGTGCGATGCTCACCAGCTCAATTCATGTCAGCAACAATGACATTATCAAGAAACAAAACAAAATATTATATGAAATAAAATGACACTGTATGTACTTTTCGAAATTAAAACCACTTTTTTCTTTACGTTATTTGCCTTTTATTTAACTTACAAATGTGTTTTATTGTAAATGCTATAAATCATTGCCAAGCATTTGCAAGGTTTCACATGTTCGATATCATTATGGAAGAAAAGCAAGAAAACATAACTGATTATACGGGATGAAATCCCTGGGATCAGCAATATTCTGTATAAAATATTTAGATATTTATTCAGTCATGACTTTAACATGAAATGCGCAATGTATAAAAGTTGAAGTGAGAGTGCGTAAGTTGTTAAAAGTAAAAATCTAAACCCTGTGTATCGCTTCATTGAAGGTCAATATATTTTCAATTTTGAAATTGCTATGAAACGTAGAGAAGTCAAATTTAATACACTGGAAGAGCATAAGAAGGTGTATTATTTCCCTGAATTTTGTAGAATTTCAACAAATATTTTGAAAGTTATGCTAGTTTTCAATTTTCTGATAAGTTTAACTGCTTATTACTTTATTCCAAGTGCTTAAAATGTATATTCCTAGGTGATAAAACAATATTATAACTTAATTTTTCTATTTATACGAAACAAAGAACGCATCCAGTCACAATATTAACTAAAACGCAAGAACGAATTTCACATTTTTTTTTGTAAGGAAATATATTATCAACATAACTTCCATGCAAAAAAAAACATACTGAAGAGCCTATTGACAACTGGTGATCTCAATCAGCAGATAGAGATGATGGGATGCAATAGGAAACTTCCAAAATCTTCCCCGAACACTCATCCTTCGACGAAAATTGAACACATTCTTCATAAACTTTTATCTTTATTACTGACCAGAGCTGCTTAATTGGGGTTTATATTTTGGGGACAAAGGTATCCATGCGATGACGTGCCAATGGAAGATCACCAAACCATGATGACAAATGCTCATAAAATAAAATATAAAACTGGCTTGCCACCTTTGACACTTTCTGGCACTTGAAAGGTCTCAATTATTTCATCGCAGACTATTCCAGCCTAAAACGTGACACCTTCACCTCTCTGTTGACGACGGAATCGATGAGGACTCCAAACTTTGGCCGACCCATCTGGTCCATGAAGGGTTGCTCTGGTCTCATCAGTGAAGAGAACATTTTTAAAGCTGGTTTTCATGTATTTCTGAACCCAGATTTAAACGCTTTTCTTATAAGTTTGTTTTAAAACAGTTCTTGCTCTGGACTTAATGCTTCTTGCAATTTCGTTTAAGACACTGCAGTGTCTCCTTCTGGACAAAGAATGTATTCCAGTCTTGTCCAATGTAGCAGCACTGTTGCTGTCAGACTGCTTGATAAGGTGACGGCGAATTTGTCTAAGATCACGAGCTGAAACTGACTTTTTTGTGTTTTGTCCTTTCTTGGTTTGATGTTTTGATTTTCAACGAATGAAAACAAAATTCTTCGATCTTTTCCAAACTCCTTAGCTTGGTCTATGAGAGATAAACCTTCTACAAGACCTGAAATAACCCGTTCCTTTTCACTAGCTGTCAATTGATCCTATCTAGGCATTTTGGGAGGATTGCAACAAAGTGATACACACTTAAAATTCCAAGAAAATAGCAAAAATAGCATAACTTTCAAAATATTTGTTCAAATTCCATAAAAATCAGGGGAATAAAGCACCTTGTAATGGCCTTCAAGTGTATCAAATTCTACTTCTCTGAGTTTCATAGCAATTTCTAAATTAACAAAAATATTGACCTCCAATAAAGCGATACACAGTATTTAGATGTTCAAACTTCGAACCCCAAAATATTGTCATGATAAACCATAAACCTGTGGCTGATATCCTGAGAAGAAGGTAAGTAAAATAAAGACGATATTTTCTCCAGAATCAAAAAAGAAAAACATTAATTTGAGTTGACGTATGATTTTATTTTGTAATAAAATCATAAAACATTGTATTACTTCTAATCACTTCGTGGTTGACTGGTAATATTTTTCTTAATGTTAGGCAAAAAAAAAACCTGATTTGTTTTCATTTCCATAAATAATGAAAACACCCTATCTCATTTGGATTCCAACTGTATTTCCAAATTGACAACTCCTCTGACTGTCCTAGTTTAATCGATCGTATTATATTTTTTTATATTTATTATTTTTATTTACTCACTAGGAATTATCACACAGGCCATCAACAACGATCACTTACTGGCAATAGCCTATGGTGTTTCCTAGAGTCTGAGTGACAAACAATTTCTTCAGATTTCCAGTACTCTCTACCTCTCTCAATAACCAGTGCATATTATTTCACATTATCTCAACAGCAACTTACCATTGATTTCTCACTGGCATCGGTCATCTATATTCCTTGTGGTTTTGGTGGCAGAAAACTTCGATTTTTACTTTCGCCATTTTTTTTTTCGTGGCGTACTAATTTTTGGTTAATTATATCTGTATATAATGTGTCCTGTAGTTTATTATAAACGCCCCCCCCTTTTAGAGAATTTCAAAATTCTGCATTTGTAGCAAAATTATTTAAAGTTGATTTTTAGAAGAATGTAAGTGTGATTTATTTTTAAAACATTATATGGAATAAAATAGTTGCATCGTGGATGTGACACACGTATGCAAACAGAGTAATAGAGGAAAATAGACCCATATACAAATAAAGAACAATAAAAATGTATCATATTGAAAATGTGTGTTTGCTTTTCATTGCCTTTATTTGTTTTACACATTATTAGCGGACATATGTTATATTTTCTTATTTAATAAAAAGATACTTGGTTATATTAGCGATGTTGGATGCCTATATACTTTCTATTAGTGGTTTCAAGGGCGCTCTGGGATTATTGTGTGCGTTATTCTTTCATTGATCACTTAATAATTTATTTTCTATAAGATGAGGATTAGAAGCTTTGTTTCAATAATGCCTGGAGGTCTCCTTGATTTAATTTAGTGTTTTTCGTAGCGCTCTAGGGGGCTCCTGAGTTTTATTTTTTTCATTGCTCACTAATAGCATGTTTTTATTTTCTTCATAATTCACATCAAAGTGATATATAAACACATAAGGATATTATAACGCATATATTCGTCTATTCGAACTTAGTATACATTTCAAATATCACGGAAATTTATACAGTAGAAACGTAATCACAACAAAAAAGAATATTTTTGTAGGCTGTTGGTATTTTAAGCCCAGGCATTTCAGGTGAAAACATTATTAACTACTTACATGATATGTCTAAAATTACAAATATCATAGAAGGTTATTTAGTAGATTAGTAGAAAAAATGAGTACAAGAAAAAGTAGGATGCTTGCGTATATCAATATTTTAAAGTAACGCATTTCAAGTGAATGCATTATTACCTATTCACGTGTTTTGTCAAAATATTATACATTCAAATTACCACGGATGATTATGCAGTAGAAATATAATTACAAGAAAATAGAAGGCGCTTGTGCAGATTAGTTATTATTTTAACCAAGGTTTCAAGTCAGCATAATATTACGAACTAAAATATTATGCCGAAATTTGTATAAATTCCAAAAGTCACGAAAAATGCTTCAGTAGGAAAAACATTACAAGAAAAATTGAGTTTTTTAAAAATGTTTTTATTTAATTATTTTGACGATTATTCTCATCTTCTACTTGTTGTTTTGCGACGTTTGGGCCAATTATTCCGCTGGCGTTCGTCAGGTAAACCCTAACGGGATCGGAATGCCCAACTACATAAACAGCAATTACTGCTTTCAGTAGTTTTTATCTCACCACGGTTTGGTCAACTAATCCTCTGACCGACTTTGGATGGGATAGAAACCGCTACCCCCAGACAATGCTCATTTGGGATCTTGGATATTCCTGCATCTCTATCTACTACGCCAGGGACCTCAAAATACAATAAAATTTGAAATTTTATCTTATGAATCGACAATCTTCCAATTGTCGGGTCCGTACCGATTGTTATATTGAATTATTCAGTTACGGTTTACCTGACGAAGGCCAACGGAATAATTGGCCAAAACGTCGTATAAAACAACAACTAAAAGATGAGTATAATAGTTCAAATAATGAAATAAAAACAAATTTACTCATCTCCAAAATAATTTAAAAAAATAATTAAAAAATTGAACTGTGTGTAAAACAAAGCATTTTAGATAATCACATTTTGACGTACCAGGTCGAAATTAGTATGAATTCCAAATATGATGAAAAATGATCAAGTAGCAACATAATTACAAGAAAAAATAACACGCTTGTGCAGATAGATAATCTTTTTTAACAGCACATCATAGGTTAAAATATTACTACGTACTTACGTATAATGTCGAAATTAGTATACATTTTAAATATCACGAGAAATGACTTAGTTGAAAAATAATTACAAGAAAATTAGTGTACTTTTTCCTTTTTTTTAATTCAATTTTCACCCCAAACAAGGCACAGTGCCACTTTGAAGCAAGGGGCTACTATTAGGAACTTAATTAGCGGGATCATTATGAAGGGAGATGAGTAGAAAGATGTTTGTTAACATTACACTTGAACTTCTGCATATCATTGCAGTTGGGAAAGCAGAATCCCGGAAGGGAGTTCCAAAGACCCGCAGTTCTGGGGAATAAACTATTGGAGTAAAAGGCTTTCTTGCACATAGGGATCTCTACTGTAAAGGGATGAGACTTAGTAGCGTGTCGGGTTTGTCGGGGGTAGTTACGTCGGGGAGGTACAAGTGTTTGCAGTTCGTCAGAGCATTCACCATTAAAGTATTTGTAGAACAGGGTGAAACATCTCGTCGATGGGACAGAGGCTGAAGCCTAGATGACAGTTCAGGACCTATCAGGTTGGCGACTCTCTTTTGAACCCTGTCCAGGAGCGAGAGACAAGCAGCAGATGCACCAGCCCAGATGTGACAACAGTATTCCACACAAGGGCGAATGGTGGCCTTATAGAGGTATAGGATACTGTCAGGCGTAAGTAGTTTAAGTAGTTTTCTAGCACGGTAGAGGGAGCAAACCTTCCTTGCAGCAGCCTTGACAATGCTCTCAATGTATCTATTCCAGTTAATGTTCCCTGTAAACGTTAGGCCGAGGAGTTTAAAAGAAGTACTTTCAGGCAATGTGTTCTTGGCCATTGCTATTGGTGTTAGAGAAGGTTTCTTGTAGTTATTGAAGGAAACAAGTTTAGTCTTAGCAGCATTGAATGTGACCAACCATTTTAGTCCCCATTCCACTACAGATTGGAGTTCATCCTCTAGTGTTTCTGCCATTTCCTTGGATATGTGTTCATTTGTTTTCCCTTCATATCTGTTATAGAGAGTGGTGTCATCGGCAAATATACCCATCTCTGAAACAATTTCATCAGGGAGGTATGTAGATTGGTGATTTTTGAAAACAACGCACTTCAAATTAAAAAAAAAATATCATGTACTTACGTGTCCTGTCCTCAGTATTAATTCTAAATATCACGGATGATCTACTAGAAAAAATTACGAGTCTCTAATGATGATTTTTTAAAACAATGCATTTTACTTATTACATTCACACGTGTCAAAGACAATATAAATATTTTTGTACACACACTGATGACTTTTTTTGCTTTAAATGTTATTAAAGTGTTTTCAAGCAAATTCATGTCATGTACAGCACTTTATTCCTACCAAAGGCAACGTAAATTACTCTTAAATAAGAAAACACGTACGGAATTCTATCCACATAGAAAGAAACAAAATCTTACTTGTAACAGAAATAAAACGTAGGACAACACAAAAATGAAGTCAAATCATATAATAGTGCTACTATATAAAAAACTAGCATATACCATAAATTGGTAAATAGTAGATAAATTTAATTATTTGCAGCAACAAACTACAAATCATACTGAATGCACAAACTAATAAAAGAATATACGACAAAAAAAAACTTAACCAACACAGAACACCATTCTTACTAAATATACCAAATAGATTGGCTTAGTGACACTACAATATAGAAAAATCTCATAGACATAAAAACCGCAGTAACCATTTAAAATAAAAAGTAAACAAATAATTTTCAATCTTAAAATGTGTCTTCTAACGTAATGCATGACATATTACAAAGCACGCAAAAATAGAGTAGCCTTGCATAAAATAAAGTTAAGAATGATAGAAAAATATATTTTTGTTTTAAAAAGTGCTAAATACACCAAATACAAGGCGATTCCAATTTATTTATGAAAATCATGAATATTTGTACATCGCTATATTAGGAAAAAGATAAAATTTACAGAGGAACTGAAAAAAAAAGTCGTAACGCATGACACACAAGAATACAGTATAAAATACACATACACACATGGCAGTAAATGCTTGTATATGTCAAATATATATATCATATCCACGCCCATTCAAATTAACCACATCAGATACTCTAATGTAAACACATGTACAGTATCTACACATGCAGATATATGTACACGCACAAAAATAGACAGAGGACATGTAAAACAATTTTCAACTTCATGCCTAATGCTTAATCAAAATGCTAGCCACATAATTTGTTAAATAAGCTCACGTGGTATACCTAGATGTGTACTGCTGATTACTTTAAGAGAAAGATAAAAATAATTCACATGGCGCGTAGTCAATCAGGTAGCAAACATTACATGCAAACATTGAACCCACGTTTTTACTATTCTACAAAACTTTAGTCAAAACTACAATACTTCACACGAGGTTTGGCTCTCTGAGAATATATAAGGATGTTCGGAACACGTGTTTTTTTTTTAATAAATATGAAAATTTAATAAAATATAATTCTAACATTGAACGCAAAAGATTAATAATTAACAATGGCAATTATTTACATACACTAATATGTTACTATTATTCCTGGTGTTATGGTTATGCTACGACAAGCACAAATCTAATATATAAAAGACTATATGCCTGTCTGTCTTCATATTTTAAAATTGTATCTTCTCCGAAACTAAAAGTCGCAGAGCGGCGATAATTGCCTCAAATGATAGGATTTTTATGAACCATTCTTTTATGTGTCTTTCGCTGGTTTAAATAGTTTTTAAAGTTGTCAAAAATGGGATAAAATTGAAAAAAAAGATCGTTATGAATTTTCTACATATAGCATATTTTTAATTTTGATTTTTAACAAGTTCATATGTGTGTCATGTTGGTAGAGTGGTAACCTCACCAGCTTTGAATGCTTCGGTTTCGATTCTAGCTAATGGCACCCAAATACTTCTTTTTACTCTTGAAATCACAACTTAATAATATATATACGAAATCTGGACGAATTAAAATATCATATTTAAACGTATATTACGCCCGGGCAAAGCCGCGCGCCCTCCCGCTAGTAGTTTGATAAATAAATAAGTACTACAATTCGATTCTTCAGAAAACTGTCAAAATGCTTGTAAAAATTAATATATTTTTGTTTCTGTTTCTCTCGAAAACTTATAACCACATTTTAGCTAAACAAATCACAGTTGGTCTCTTCTGCTCCCCTTAGTATTATACATTCACATTTTCTTGCATCTTGGACATATATTTTCATTTTTCAATCCAATTATGATAAATATTTTGAATGTTTTTCTCTTGTTTTTTTTTTTTTTTTTTTTTTGCAATTTTAAACTGAAACATGTCAAGTCTTTCGGAAATCTCAATTTTTTTAATAAAAAAAAATGACTATCATTTTTTTTTATAAATGCTCAAAACCAACTTCCCGCATGGCCACTCCCCCAAAAATATAATTTCTCACGTCGAGCAAGAAAAGGTAGCAGCTTATTTAGTCTAACTTGTCTTTCGTACGTGCAGAGATTTCTCTCTCACATGCATGCACACACGCGACCGCACACACAGATATACAGTTAGAAAAATCATAACGCAACTGTATTTCAAACAGAGAAATTTAACACTTTTGCATAAACTACAAATAATCTTCGTTGTTATAAGAAAAACAAACTTGTCCTATAATTTATATGTGCTACAAACCATGTCAAACAAACCGACTGTACTATTAAAAACGTAAAGTAGACGTGTGAAATAAAAGTTGGTTGAAAACTGGTGGAGATAATAATCTACGAGTTAGAATTTAATATTCAAGCTGTATTAAATGCATTATTATAGACATATACAAAGTAATCAGTTGTTTTATTATTGGAGAAGACCTGCAATATTCATACAAAATCCAGAAAGCAGCTTCAATTGGGTTTATTTTATTTTTTTACAAGGTATTCACCACTTATCAAGGCCCGGACGCCACTCGAGGATAAGGGTTATTGTGTATACAGTACGTTAGTGTTGGTGATTTGATAAGGTGTCTTACTTAAGGGGGCGGTTTATCAGAAACCTGTTTCCATTGAACTTGAAGACACCCAGGCTGTAGTCAGGTGGGAAACATGCAACCGGAACAGAGTTCCACAGGCGTGCACTTCTAAGAAAGAAGCTATGTTCATGGAATCCACGTCTTGATTTTGGCACAGATAAAGAGTGGGGAAAATCTTTGACAGTTGTTTCAGCTAGGCGGGTATTGAAACTATAACCTCCTTTTTCATTACGTTATGCATTACAGATCTATTAAAATCACTTGTTTTAAATTTCTAAAGACATAAAAATAATCGGCAAATGTATTTGAAGCTTTCTCGATTTTTCCGTCCGTGCGCTAACTTCATAAATGTAAAGCTATATATATATATATATATATATATATATATATATATATATATATATATATATATATACTTAAATATGTTTATGCAAGGAGTCTGTTTATTCTCTGTTTGTTCAAACCTCCGGATGGCTCCTTAATCTTCCACCATTTTTAGCTTATGGTGTCGATTAATTATGGCTGCTTATATAAAAAATAAACACACATATTTTAAAGAACTGAATTCAGATCAAAGCAGTAAATTTACAATTTTTAGATTAAAAATCGATGGTTTTCTTTTTGACATATGAACCTGTTTACTCAGGTCATAATTCTTATTCGGCGTCGTCAAATGATGTATGAAAATATAATTGTTTGACTCCACACATATAAAATTTCTATTGGACATGAAATGAATATATGCCAGATATTTTCGTCATTATGTGCTGTACACAGTTCAATTAGATTAGATTCTAAATCATTGGTGACAGGCTTTCCTATTGTTTGAAATACAGATGAAATACAACCCTTCTGTTCATGTAGAATTCATAAGATGTATTTAGCAGAATATTTAAAAGTATCAGAATCGCAGATATATCATTCGAATTATCATCTGTAAAGATGTATTTTGCACTTGAATACTCGCGATATGAAAAAGTATGCATATATCGCCTTTCAGGTTTTAAATCATTTCCATTCGACGTTTTTATTAAAGATTATTACGCAATAGATGCATTCAATGTTGGAATGTTTAATGACACAAATGTGGACTTGTGATTTTTTTAAAATGTAGAATTGATCGAGTTGTTGACAGTTAGAGAGGTTTGTGACGGTAAGTGATGTTTTCTGTTGAAGTGGTTTCATCTAGCAAAATAACAATTATAAATATGATTGGCTAGTTCAGATGCGGTCGCTTTTTTTTTGTTATTTTGCAGGGTTTTAGTCAATGTCCACTGATATTATTTTGTAAACCAACACTGATGAAGCTCGGCTAAGACCCCTTTTTGTCTGGAAACTCGGCTGGGATCGTCTGGTTCTTCTCTGAGGGTTGTTACATTGATTCATGTATGCTGAAACGAATATCGAAGCCGCAAGCAGAAAGAAAAATAAACGCGTTAATTCTACCCTAAAGAATTATTTCACAAACTTATGTACAATGTTTTTACAAATATCGTCAGTTCTTAGTAAGTTTTTAAATGTTCAATCTCTCTACACGGACATCGTCAGACGGGTGCATGAGGAGGAGGAGGAGGAGGAGGAGGGGGAGTCACGTCTCCAGGGAACGGGGGGGTTACCTCGAGTTTCCGCACAACTCTTTCGGAAACTGCTTCGAAACTGGCTAATTTCCGCGACATTCGTATTAATAGTGGTGTATGGTCGGGGTTGGACGTCTCTTCAGCCAATCAGATCACGCCACGGAATCGGTAAACCGCAGATTTTGCGTGTGTGCAATCCACCATTTTTGTGATCTGAGTTTTACAGATATATTAAATTTACATGACCTCTAAGGTCATCTCCGTCAGTCTGACATCTGGCTTTGAGTTCACCAAGGCCAGACAGTTTTATGCTCCTCGTCTTTTGTCATCAAATTTAACTGCAAAATGTATTTCTCTGATTTCAAATAATATCTATTTTGATGATGAAATAAAATATATATCTATATTATCTATTTCAACTCCTCGGGAAATCTCTCGCTACCCAGGATCGATTAAAACGGTCTTAGCATAGTTATTCGGCCCTCCTCAGACCCCTGAGGGGATCTACAACTACACAATGAGGGCAAATGTATCCCTTTGGTTGATTACGTCACATTTTAACTTACCTTATTGACTTTGATTTTGAAGCAGGAGTTTTCGTAGAAATCGTTCATTGCCTTTCTGTTGTATATAAAATAGAATTGACTACAGGTGTAGCAGAAAATAATCTTTGTAATTTTTACAAGTTTTTGTAATTTTATATTAAGACATAATCCATGAAATAAAAATGAATCACTGGATATCAGAAGAAAAGTAACGCTATTTCCTATCGTTTTTAGACGTGCACAAAACCGTATGTATTTTTCATCTATACCTTTCTTAATTAATTTCACAAGAGAAGAATGAGCGTACATTGATTATATTTTGCTGACAACCTGGGCTTACAAACATGCATTTTGCTACTAACTTGAGCTTACAAACATGTATTTTGCTTACAACTTGAGCTAACAAACATGAAGGTTTAAAGGAGAGCAAATAGGACGAAATTACCTAATTAGAAATGTATACATTTATTGTTTTTATTAATGGCCTCGTAGTCAAATAAATTTATGATTTTAGACATTTGTGTCAATGTTCATTCAAGTAACAAATAGGGTGTCACATTACACTCTAGGTTAGGCCATTTAAAATCTTAATAGATGGCTTGACAACAATAATGCAAAGGTAACATCAAGAAATTAAATTTGTTCTAGAAATATTGCTTTTAGAAATTCAAATATATTTATTAAACTTATCATGTATTTAGCAGGTCGACTGGTCTAAATCATACTATGTGTTTTTCAAGAAATAAAATTTCTCATATAGATATCAATGTTCATTCAAATCTAACGAATATTGTGCAGTTCACAGGAGAGTTCATAAGCTTTTACAGAAAAACGCATGCATATACGGAAAAATAGATTTTATTAAAAACAAGAGCGTTATAAAATAAGCCAATATATGTTTAGTTTATATAGGTATTTGCGTTAGCAGGTTTTATTATTTTTAAGAAGGCACATACACAGGCGCGATTTTAATAACATTTTAGAATACATATGTTACAAGAAACAAGATTACATCATTACATTCCTTTTTCAATAAACATACATCTAACTATTTTATGTGAACCAAGCAATGGTTAATTCTACATTCATTTTAAACAACATTCTGTATTATTTATTTTAACTTATGATCGGAATCCTCAATTCCAATCCTAGATTCGCAGGTTCGAATCTTCGGCTATCCTATCTCATATTTACTCACTTACAAGAAGAGACGACTTGTTCTTGTAACACATATCCATGCCATTTAGCTTTTATTCTAGAAGTTTTACATTATCTTATTTAAATGCAGATTGATATATAAAGAAAAACAAGTAAAAACTATATTGTCCTCCAACTGATTTTAGCTATTTTCCCCAATGAGACCCACGGCCAGATGTAAGACATCAAGGTAAATCAGCCAAATGACACCGTTTTATGACAAACGATGCATTAATTTATATTAGGTACCATTCAAAATCCCCATTAAGATACAAGAATGAAGTTTTGGAGAAAAATACAACTGCACCCCAAAAGGGGTGTTTTCTACCCCTAAAATAATTTGGGGTCAAGCCCTACTATGTTCCCAGGATAAAATATTACGTTTTCAGATTTATATATTAATATAGTCCTGATTTTGGGTAATTTTCAGCAAAATCTAAAGGTCAGAAAAAATTCTATTGTGAGAAGAAATACCAAGATGAAGTCGTTAGTCTAAACAATCGAAATTAATACAAATTCTCATCGCAAAAAATGTAAAACAATTTATTTAACAGGAATGCATCAACTTCATAGAAATTTTGTTCACATGCAAGAGAAATAAATGTAAAAACTTTGGGAAACCGAATAATGCTGATAATTTTTGTTATTAAATAAAAAAAAAAATAATAATTTGCCGGATTGCCGCGTTAATTCTTATTTCAGTCACATAAATTCTTTAGAGTGAAATGTTTGGCATTTCTTCCAAACAGATTATCGCTGCTTAAACCATGTTTGGAATAATAATAAAAATGATAACTTAAAAATAGCGGATTTGGCACTTATGTATGACACAGGCCGGGATATGCAGTTGCCAGACTGTGATTATTTTTCAAGGCCGAATGTTTAAGAAAAAAAAAAGGTTAAATTAAAAAAAAAGAAGCCATACTTTTTAGGTAAACAGACAATTGGTGTTTCTATATTATTCCAGCGAACGAAATATTGAATTCCATGTAAAAAATAGTATGATGAAGCTGTGCAGTACACTTACGTAATTGCCATGGCGAAAATACTAACATATCCAAAAGTTACGAAAAGCGAAAAGATAGAAAATAAATTATCAATAAAAAAGAAGTTTGATAAATTGGTGTCTACGAGCGAAATGCGGCAATAATAACATGCACTTTAGCATTTAACTACACGCATTGAAATAATAACATTACTATTAAGAAACCTATTATTTAACATGGCGAAGGGAGGGTGTTTTGTAACTAATCTGCACTTTCACCCAACAATTTAATATAAAAATATAACGTAAAACTTGAATTTAACTTGTTAATATGGTTTAACAAATAGCGCTGGTCGTTAAATTAAAAAACACCAAATAACATTTATTCAATCAAAATAAGATTGTAAAAACACTTATGGTATCAAAATATGAGACACTTTTGCATTATACGGGCGGGACCATTTTGCTTTGTGGGGTTTTATTGAACGACTGATAGGAGACGCAACTTTTCAACCTAATTCAACTGTGCGGCACTTTATGCATTACACGGGCGGGGTCATTTATTTTGTTGGGTTTCATGGGGGGCGCAACTTTTCAACCTAATTCAACAGTGACAATAATTAAAACTATATCTTGTTATAGTTTTAATTTAATTCAAACAAGTTTTTATTACAATTCTATTTTTCTCATACAGCGACTTCTTTCCGTTGAATTGTTTGTCAACAAAATCCAATCATGCTTCAATTCTAAAAAAGTTTTAAAATTGTAAGAATACAAAATTCAAGGTTGCTTTAATTTTTATTAAAATTCTATTTTCTTACGATGAGTTTTCGTTAAATTGTTTGAAAAAAAAATCCAATGTTTCTACTTACTTACCTCCCTGCGATGGCAGAGTTAGACACAAGGTCAGATTTTAATGTAGGGAAAGGAAAAAAAGTAAAAATTGCCTCAGTCTAGAATAATTTCTCCTCCACTGACTGAAGACAGGAAAGAGTGGGTGTAGTATCAGAAAAGATATTACACTTTTCCCCTAGTCAAAAAGCCAAGTAATGTTACTATGATTCCAATAACGTAATTTTCAATAAATGTTTTTACAATTATTTTGATATATTCTTATAAACCTTTTGGTTTCCAAGTATTTTGATGTTATTTATTTTGTTTATTTATCTTGTGTATTATTTGAATAAGAAGAAATTATGTTTTATTAAATTTAGACGAGAAAATAATTCAACGTCTTTTTTTGGCAAACGTAAAGTTTAAGCGTGATATTTTTTAGCGTTATTATTTAGAAACCTATTATTAACATGGGAGGGTTTTCATCTGTAATAATTCCAAAGTGATATTGGAGTTATCGCCCCTAACAGTGGCACCGTCCGTATAATTCATGAATGCCAAATAAAAATCAATTTTCGTTCAAATTCAACGTAGAAATAATATCCTTCTAGATTGAGGGAATTTTCATTTTTGTTCCTATCCAGGTGCCCTTTTCAGGGGCTAAATTTTCACACATTAATAATCTACCTTGTGTCTCACTCTGCCCTTGTGGAAAGGCAAATAAATAGGAACAATATTTAAAAAAAACAACTTTACAATTAAAGGGAACTAGCCTAAACATTTTATCTGACAGAGTAACAAACAGCATTTTTCCAGGGTCACATATTACGTTTTCAGATGTATATCATGTGGTCTTGTTTTGGGATAATTTTCATCAAAATTTAATGAACGAAAAATATTCTACGCCCTGAAAATTGTTATTTTCTGCGATTTTTGACTAAAAATAAAAAATACACCTTAGGCCGTTTTTCACCCCCTGAGGACGCAATAAAAAAATTCCGATCGTCAAATATTATATTTGCAGATTATATCTACGTGATCTTGCTTTTTGGTAATTTTCAGTAATGTGCTATTTTGTCAATCACCATTTTTAACCATTTTGACCCCCTCGGGACTAAATAAAAATGTGTTCAGGATAAAATACTATGTTTCCAAATGTGGCTTTGCTTTTGGGTAAGTTTTAGGAAAATCTAATGGTCAGAAAATATTATATGCACCGAAAAGTGCGATTTTTGCCCATTTTGACCCCATTTGATATCTTTAGGAAGCAACAAAAATTTTCCCAAGGCCAAATAGTACATTATCATGTAGTGTTGCTTCTGGGTAATTTTCAGCAAGATTTAATGGTCGGAAAAGATTGTATGTCCCGAAAAGTTCTATTTTGGGCCATTTTGAAGCTTTTTGACCGCCAGGGGATGAATTTTCCCAGTGTCAAATATTACGTTTCCCGATGTATATCGGCATGGTCTTTCTTTTAGGAAATTTTCAGCAAAGTCTATGGTCGGAAATTATTTTATATACCGAAAAGTGCTACTTTTGGCCATTTTAACCCCTGAGGAAGCAATCAATTTTTTTTTGTATAAATAATCCGAGAAGGTAGAACTACTCTCTCTTACCTAGTTGTAACTTCATGAAAAAACGAACGGTCGAATAGAAAGGTTGAAATTTCTATGTGATATATTTTTAAGCATTTGAATGGTTAGTCATCTTCGATAACTAATATTTTAGAATGAATAAAAAAAATGTTAGATGTTTTCTTTTTTTTTAACCGCGTAAAGTTCCCCCGCCCCTCTCTCTCTCCCCCTCCTCTTGATTAGCAAATCAAAACGCTTGAAATATAAGTACTAATGTAGGTACCGCCAAAAATGGCCGAAAAATCAAGTTGCTGTTGTTTTTTAAAACGAAATTACATTTATTAAAATCCATTATTTCTGAGTAACTTTTTTCCAGAAAGATAAAACCCTGAATTTTATTATATAGAAAGCAGAATAATGTAAAACTTTTTCCACCAATTTTTATTAAATTTTAAATGTTAAATTTTCCCCCAAAGTTAACAATTGGCGTCTTTTGTTTTGCACAAAAAACGTACATAAGTCGTAGGACCAATAAATAATCTATATATCAATGAAAGTGAAAATGTCTGTGTGTATGTCTGTGTACATTTCCCTACCAACTAACTTTGTCAATTTTCAGTCTACAGACTCGAGATTTAAGATAAGGGGTGTTGAGATTTGGGTAAATCTTTTTAATCGGGTTTCGACTTGGAATTTTGCTGTTAAGGGGTGAAAGTTCAACGATCTGACCTTTGAAAACTCTACCAAACTCCTCCGTTAATTTTGGGTCTAAACACCTGAAATTTTAAATGTAAGTTACTTGAGTATGGCTTAAACGTTTTAATTTTATTAAAGCCCCAAACAATGAATATTAAAGGGTAAAAATTGGGGTCAAATGAAAAAAATGACCGCTGCGGTCTCTACCAAATTACTCAGCCAATTTCTGGCCATAACATTTGAAATCTTACATAAAGGGTATTCACAGATAGGGTAAGCATTTTAATTGTTTTGTATTAAAATGTGAACTGCCAAGGGGTCAAAGTTCAAAAGATTTTACCTTTGCGGTGTCTAGCAAATTAGTAAACCATTTTTTGGTTTAACATTTGCACTTTATACATAACGGGTATTCAGACACGAGGCAAGCGTTTTAATCAGTTCTGGGGCGAAAATGCTGCTTTCAAAAGGTAAAATTGAAAGAGTTGACCTTTGCAGATTCAACCAAATTATTCCGGCAATTTTGGGTCTAAAGACTTGAAATCTTAGATGTAGGCAACGTGGACATGGGTAAAACTTTGTATTTTGATTTGAGATTGAAATAATAAATGTCAATCGGTCAAAGTTAAAAAAAATGATCTCTGCGGTCTCTATGAAATTACTCAAACACATTTTGGTCTAAACATTTGAAATCTTACATAAAGTGTATTCACAAGTAGGGCAAGTTATGGATAGTACATAGGGCCCGAGAAAAGTCGGGCTGACCTGCAAGTTAATATATATTAGCGAGTGTGAAAATATCATGTGCGCATATATAATCGATAGCTATTTTTAGACTAAAGGTATTGATTTCCTTACAAATGCACGAAAATAAGAAATACAAATGTCGCGATGTTATCTGATTAAGCAGACCATTCGTCTAGATAATTAATCATTGTCTTCCGGCTTGCAATCGGGAAAATATTTATTTTCAGCACTGGGTAATAGACCTTTCTTAGGACAGAATAGTTCAGTGAATCCAGCTTTAAATTTCGAGTCTAATAGTACAGAATAATATTTATAGAATTAATGACGTAAATTCCATCATAAATTTACGTGCGCCTCTTTTTTCCCCTAGAGAAAATGAATTGGTTATCGTTATATTTTTTGTTGTTGTAAGTTAATATTTAAAAAATAAAACTAGAAACAGAAGCTCCTTAATTAAACTGCAACAATTTTTCCTGCAGTACTACGACCTCTAGTTATAATCTGTGCGCGTATGCGTCCCTCGCGCTGTTTCTCAGTTTATTAACTCTTTTAGGTTTATAGAAGATAAAATATAATCAGTAGATTAAATGGCTTTGCCGATTGTTTTCCAAATAGTTTAGTTTGGTTGTTTCGTCTTACGGCACATCAACCCATCTCGAGTTATTTAATGCTGAATGCTTCTGTTTCGGTTAAAGATTTTATGCTTCATATTCTTTACATCTTCAGATACTTTTTCATGGTGTTTGCTTTGATTGTTTTGTTTTATGGCACATTGTAACATTTTGCGTAAAGTAATTGCGTTAAGCGCACAGTCGTCTCCATCAAAGGAATACATTACACAATACTGTTATTTCTATTAGGCATAAGTTCGTTCTCACTCACGAGGTTAAATTAAACTACAGAATCAATATCTTCGTATATATGCGCTGGTACTGATCTAACATGCTCATAATCGGCTTAATCGTCGCTTCTATTTCTCATTTTTCCATGTATCATCTTGCGTTTGATGAGCGGCCTCGTCTCTTTACCTTGATCAACAATACCACTTGCTCATTACACATAATGGAAGGTTTTATTACGTTTTAAAAGGTCTTATTCAAAGGACCTTTTACTCATTGAGTACCTACAATTTATTCCTAATTAGTTGGATATTAAGAGACGCAGACGAGCAGACGCGTCAGCAACACTCAGCTCATATCATTACATTTTTTATTCGCTCCTCTGTACCGCGTCTGAAAAGAGACAGACCAGACACCTTTTCTACTCTCGCTCGAACGCGTGAGGCCATCAATATTGTCATACCGTTCGACAGCTGCATTTCTAAAGCGTTTTTCTATGATATTTGCCCCCACCACCACTTATATGATCTTATTATCTTATGGATGCCTTTAAGTTTTCCGCCCGGTAATCGTGACATGTACTCACATGACCCCCACTAACATTGATTGCCACTTAATCGCGTAGGATCCCAATGCGTAAAAGTTATCTCATGCTGAAACCAGTTTTTCTATGTGTGTAGAATATTTTATAGTTCAAGTAATTTATACTCATGTTACAGGGAAAGTCCTGGTCCCTTCCTATGTAAATAAGAAGAATACTAGATAAGTGAAAATGAGATTAGGATAAGCCTAGAATCGAAACATGTAGGAAAGGTTAAGAAATGGAATGTTAGAAATTTAGTCTATTGTTAAATTCTATTAGAATAGTTAAATATTGTATTGGAAAAAGAGTTGATAGTCCATTCTTTTAGAAATCGGAATATTAAATTGTCAGCTAAAAGAATGAACAATGCAAATTAAAAACATATTGTTAAAAATAGGTTAGAATTATATGTTGAGGATTCTTTTGTTTGCCAAAAGTGTGCTTGGACAAACATAGTCACGTTTGTAAACACACTTCTGACGTCATAGACGGAGGAGATTCTCAGTATAGGATCTAAGAGTTAGTTAGTCAGAGTCAGTTGAGGAGAGAGTGGCAGTCAGTTGATCAGCAAAGAGTTGACAGTCAGTTGTGGAGGATAGTTCCTTAGAGGTAGAAGATTAACCATGTAGATATAAGTAGAATTCCTGACCTCCACGACCCCCCGATCAGATGAATTAAGAAGTCATCATTATGTTGTAACTGTTGTATTGTGTCATCCTTAATCACGAACGAAAGGTAATTGTGCTTATCATCTTATAATGAACATTGTGTCCTTTGAAAATTATGTGTCCTCCTCTTCATCATCATATGTGAAGTATCCCCTCCTCTCTATATGTGTTAAGAACTTGCTTCATATATCATTCAGTCCGTATTAATATGAAAGCTGAAAGAATAGTCACAGTTGTCGTCATGATGCAATATATATATAAATGTCAGTTCATTCTATCTGGGTTATAAGAACTGTTAATAGGAAGTCCTCAATAGTCTTATAATTGTATTAATGTCTTCCATCAGAATTGTCATCACCATCAGTATACCTCGTTATATGTCCCTTCTAATGTGTCCTCAATATTAACTCCCCGCTATAAAACCTGTACTACACAAGACTTATATGTATTCGTAGGATTTTGTTTGATTGGTTAACAGAAGCATTTCTTTCTATTCTGTTGAAGGATTCGCCAAACATGTTTGCATTTTGCAAATAGACAGAAAGAAAAACATCATAGTTTTGGTGAGGAAGATAGTATCTTTAGTAAATCTGATGTGCTAGCCTCAGCATTAAATCGATGTTATTGGAGAGTTTGAGAGCAGCATATCACGAACGACTTTAAAGCACTAAACTATTAAAAAGGTGACTTACATCATAAAAAAATCAAGGATCTCAGTTGCTAAATAGTGCTAATTGAATAAAAGTAAGCAACCCCTAGTAAAATAGTATCCTCCTCCTTATTTGACTAAGATTAAAACTATGGACACATTTTAAAACTTGCTAAAATACCAATGTTTACATTACCCTAACGTAGACTTCCTTTTGTCGAATACATGAAACTAATAAGTAAACCCCTAAAGAAAAGTCGATTATTGAAATCTCTTAATAGAACAATATGTTCTTGATTTTTAACAATATTTTAGTGCTAAAATTTAGTGAAATTATTAATGTATACACAGAATTTAATCGGTGGTATAAATTCTTATGTATGTGATCTGTGATTTATATATATATATATATATATATATATATATATACATATATATATGTATATATACAATACATAGTACATACGTGTGAAACCAAAACTACGCATTATTACAAAATAAACAGACGTTTTTTGCTTAAAATTTATATTGAAATTCATAAATATATTTCGAAGGAAACCTTCATCTTCAGTATGCCATTCTTTCTTCTTTTTTATCAGCAAGTAGAAGTCCGCTGTTGTTTTTACAACAGACTTTAAATCTCAGAACGGCATCAAACGTATATAATACGTATTTCATTTTATTCAAACTCAACCAGCGCTTCTAAAATCTTAATAAAATGTTAAAAAATACACATTGTTGGTGACTACCTACTTATATATATATATATATATATATATATATATATATATATATATATATATATAAATGTAATTTTTGGCTCGTTCAAAGTGAATAAAACCACATTTCTACGTTACCAATTTAATTGAAATTTTCAGAAAATTTATCTGTAACGTACAGGGAATGTTTGCATGTTATTAAAATAAATTAAGATCGCAAATTATAAAAATATATATTAAATAAAATAAAAATATTTTTAGTAACTGCGAGACTGTACGCCATTTCATTTCCGGTAGAAATGAGTCTTTCATATGCACCACACGTTGACGACTTTTGAATTACAACATTTAACTATCTATTTAATAGATGCGTAAAAACATCCTTATTTTTAAAATTATATATGTATATTTTTTGTACTTTAACCTTACACTTGAATAAAATAACATATCATAAAATTTAATTAAACTTGGAAATACGATTTAAAAAATAGCGCGGATCGGTAAGTGCACTAGCACCATTTGTTTATCTTAATTTTTTTATGTTTAAAATCTTTCCTGGCGAAACCTACCTATAATAAATTTGTCTAATTCTTAATTTCTTATGTTATTGGAAGCCACCCTCGAAAATTCCTTTAAAATTACCACTCTTATAGGTTTTCAGCGTCGCTGAAAACGAAAATAATGTTTATAATTTAGGAATGCGAGTAGTTTCCAAGATATGAGAAATGTTAGTTTAAAAAGTGGAGGATCACGTTTCTATAATAATTTAACGTAAAATGATCATCCACGACTTTTTTGTGGGGGGGGGAGGGTCTTTCTACCCTTGGAAAATCCTTTAAAATTACCTGTTTAAATTGGTTGGAGAGGCGGGAGGGTGTTTTGGCGGTCGCGGCCGCCAAAACACCCTCCCCCTCCACCGCCTTCCACCAAATGTAAACAGAATTTTTATAAAATATTAAACAGTTCTCCTGTTCTGTTAATCTCGGCACGTTACTTATATTTATAAGTGAATAAATGTTAATAAATGAATAAATGTTTGTACACGTGACAAATTATCAATAAATGGTTTAGTTACTTTTTTATTATTTATGAAAAGAGTTAAGCCAACTTAAGTAATGTTTGTAAGAGTGCCAAAGGCAACGTAAGTAAATAAATAACGAAAATATTACGTGCACATGCGTTAGACTTGACTGAGGGAGGACTAAGGAACGGCCATTAAATAAGTCGCCATGGAACTCAACGCCCAAGGAGTAACAAAAATAGTTTTCATGATATGAAGAAATTTATTCTCAGAAAAGCGGGTGATCACTTTTTCATGTAAATTTAGCTTAAAATGGGCACCCGCTTTCTGGCCACATGAGGAAGGGGAGGACATTTATTTTCGTGTTTATTGGCTTAAAGGTTTTTTGACAAGGCAGTTTGGTACTTGAGTGCATATTTAACAGCCTTCGTTTATGCTCGCGTGTAGCGTAAACAAAGGCTACGTTTGTGACATGGAAAATAGTCCCAGAGTTCAGGGGTTATTACCATGCAAAAGAAAGCAAACAAAACCTTTTTAGCCATGAAACACACAGAAAAATTAAAAAAAATAGCATTCATTTTTTTTCTATCGAATTCATTTGCTGTTTTTATTGAAAATTACACTGGTCAACAAATTTTTATTTTTTTTCTTTGGCAGACCATCTAGGAGTGTTTTCTGGGGTTTTGAAGGTCGCTGATTACGAATATAACATTGGGTTTGCCAGATTGGCTCTAGTTTAGAAGATACTGATAGCCCCAAATAAGCCTAAACTGCTAAAATTCTCCCTGAAATACTTCAATATAGAAGCAGTAAATAATAATTTTCTGATATTATTGAATAATTATAATGATTATGTATATATTGAAGTATTTCAGGGAGAATTTTTGTATAATTATTTATGTAGGGAGAATTTTTATATAATTATATACTGTAATTACTTAATAACATGTTACATAAATATAGTTGCAGTATAAATTAAACAGTAATTGAGAATTTTCTTTTTAATTCCACAGTTGAAAATGAGTTCCAGCGAGAAAATGAGTTCTTCTAGAAGATGTTGCAGATATGAACCGGATGTCTTTTGTTACATTTGTGGACAGTATATGATGGCACAACAAAAGAGGAATATTACAGACTTTGTCAAGAGGGCGTACAAAGCATACTTCGATATGATACTTGGTGACCAAGACAAGTCTTGGGCCCCACATATGGTGTGCAAAACCTGTGTAGAAAGTCTCCGCGGTTGGACCAACGGTAAGCTGAAGTTGAAGTTTGCTGTACCAATGGTGTGGAGAGAGCCCAAGAATCATTTTGATGACTGCTACTTCTGTCTCAATGACATGACGGGGTTTAACAAGCACAAGAAAGCAAATTGGCAGTATCCGAGCCTGGATTCTGCTATCCGTCCTGTTGCGCACTCTTAGGATCTACCTGTGCCTGTTTTCACCAGTTTGCCTGAAATCGATGAAACCGAAGAGATTCCAGCTGATCTTTCAATATCAAGTGATGATAGCTGTAGTGACTATGGAGAACCCTCAAATGGCCCTCAGCTTTTCAATCAATCTGAACTTAATGACCTAGTGCGAGACCTTTGTTTGTCGAAGGAGCAGTCTGAAGTTCTTGCATCACGACTCCAAGAGAAAAACATTCTTGATTCTGGCACAAAAGTAACATACTATAGGACAAGGGAAGGCAGCTTGCTTCGTTTCTTTTCTAAAGAAGACGACCTGGTCTTTTGTAATGACGTTTCTGCACTTCTTAACTGCATGGGGATCTCATCATATGACCCAGCAGATTGGCGTCTCTTCATAGATAGCTCGAAAGCAAGTCTAAAAATTGTACTTTTGCACAATGGCAATAAGTTTGCTCCTGTACCAATTGGCCATTCTACCAAGATGAAAGAAGAGTATGATGCTATCAAATTTGTTCTTGAAAAGCTGAATTACAACACTCATAAATGGCTGATTTGTGTGGACTTGAAAATGGTGAATTTTCTGCTTGGTCAGCAAAGTGGGTACACAAAGTATCCCTGCTTTCTTTGTGGGATAGCAGAGCAAGAATCCAGCACTGGAGAAAGGAGAACTGGCCAGAATGAGAAAGTCTCGAAGTCGGCACAGCCAACGTCATCAATGAGCCTTTGGTACCCAGGGATAGAATCATCTTCCCTCCATTGCACATAAAACTAGGGCTCATGAAGCAGTTTGTTAAGGCGTTGAACAAGGATGGGGATTGCTTCAAGTACATATGCAGGCAATTTCTAGGTCTTTCCATCGAAAAAGCTAAAGGTGGCATCTTCGATGGACCTCAGATTCGAACGCTCATGAGGGATTCTGACTTCACTAATCATATGAACACGGTTGAGTTAAATGCTTGGGTGTCCTTCACAGATGTAGTGACAAACTTTTTGGGAAATCACAAAGCTGACAATTACAAGCAATTGGTCCGTAAGATGCTTACTGCATACGGAAAACTAGGGGCAAATATGAGCATTAAAGTTCATTTCTTGTTTAGCCACCTCGACAGATTTCCTGGTAATCTTGGTGATTACAGTGAGGAGCAGGGAGAGATTCCATCAAGACATCAAAACAATGGAAGAGAGGTATCAAGGCAAATGGGATGAGCACATGATGGCAGACTACTGCTGGAACCTTTTGAGAGACTGCCCAAAAGTTGCTCGCAAGCGAAAATCGTATAAACGTCAATTTTAGTTTTGTGAATAAAATATTGTTTTGTGTGTTCATTGTAACTAAGAATCTAGTGTATAATGCGTTGAATTAATTTATGATATATAACTGATTATGTAAATGTTTTTTTTCACTTGGAGAATTAAAATTCAGCAAATTTTTAGCAAATTTTTTGTATATCCTCGAAATCTATGAAAAGTGTTCAGTTATAGGATAAATGAAATGATGTTATATCTAACTTAACTTGTTAGATTGAGATTTTACACTGTCTTTGTGGTTTAAGATTATCATAAAAATCAATATCTGACATTTATGCACTATTTAGCCGTTTTTTTTACGTTTAGCTATGGTCGCGAATGGGTGATTTCAGACAAACGACCCCCCTGTGATATCTCAAAAACTAGAGCCAATTTGAAAAAACTAATGTCAGATTCGGATTCAGCGCCCTTGAAAACCCCAGAAACCAGTCTTACTTTGCCTGCCAAAAATATTGTGTTAACCAGTGTTATTTTCTCCCGGGTTCTTGATAATATTTTCCATAAAGGGCCGTGCGTCTCACTCTTCTGTAGATTTCGGTGTGCTAAAAACGAATCTGCAAACCGTTTCCGTGGCAAAAAACTAGTTTTTATGATATGAAGAAATACTTTTTCGAAAAGTAGGCGATCAATTTTCCATGTAAATTTAACTTAAAATGAGCACCTACTTTCTAGCCACCTGAGAGAGGGGGATTTCTATGTTTATTGGCTAAACAGCTTTCTTTTATGCTCGCGCGTAGCATAAACGAAGGCTACGGCTATGAAATGGAAAATAGTTCCAGAGTTCAGGGGTTATTACCATGCAAAATAAATCAAACAAAAAACATTTTAGCCAGAAACACACAGAAAAATGCCCCTCTCTCAGGTAGCCAGAAAGTGGGTGCTCAGTCTAAGTTAAATTTACATTGAAAAGTCATCACCCACTTTTCGAAAAAGTAATTTCTTCATATCATGAAAACTTTCTTTTTGCGACGGAAACAGTTTGCAGATTCGTTTTTAGTACACCGAAATCTACAATAAAATATTTTGTTATATACGAACGTGAAACGGGCCTTAAAGTAAAATATTACCGGATTTTTCGGGCAGATTTGTCGTTTAGTTGTACAAGCATCCTAATACCAGGTTATCACTAAAAGGGACTCTTAAAAGTCGTCACCTGTATCGAGCAAAAGTGTAAAACCACTAATTATATGTCAGCCTATGTCACAGTAACATATATTGAGTGAGTTAATAACAATGTTTTGTATAGTTTTTTAGTTTAAACTCATTTTCCCAAAATTTCCCCAAACTTAACGAGTCCGATACAGTCTGCCGCCAATTGTATTTTTTAAATATACCGATAAACACTGAATGTTTCTGAACCGATTAAACATTATACATTACATAAAAACACTACAATCTTATCCAGTTAGGTAGACCTTTTACTTTTCTTGCCTTTGATAACATTTATTTCTTATATATTTATTTTTTGACAACTTCTTTGTATCTATGTTTAGTAATACAGACTCTTTACATTTAATGTAACGTTTAGTCGGCTCGAAAAACAGTGTTCATCGGTGTATTTGAAAGATACAAATGGTGGCGGACACTGTTTATTACGTAACTTTGAGAAAGTGAGTTAAAACTAAAAAAAACTATACAAAATACTGTCACAAACCTACTGATTATGTCAGCCTATATCATGGAAACATATATTCGGTAGGTTTTTGACACTGTATTGTATAGTTTTTAGTTTTCAACTTACTTTCAACGTATTCAGCAGATTCTGCGACCATTTCTGTTTTTCGAGCCGATTAAACATTTTACATTGCATAAAAACACTAAACAATTATCCAGTTGGGTAGAAACGTAACTTACCGTTGCTTTCATTTATTTGTTTTTAGACAACTTTTTCGAATCTGTGTATATTAACCCCCATCACTCAAATATTAATTACTGACTCACATTTTTGTATACAGAAAAAAACAACATTAAGCGTTTCAACATTTTTGCTATGTTCAGCTTTATCCACTGAGTGTTGGTCGAGTCCAAGCCATGATTGGCGGTCATCCCGAGGATCGGGATCCAATTCTGCAAGAGTACCATCTTTTTTCATTTTTACCTTTTTATAAAAAAAAATTTTGCTGTGGATTGCTGTACTTTGAATATAGGAAACATGCATTTTCTCTTCTTATTAGAATTTTCCATGACACCAAATTGAGCCACAGCAACACGTGACAGGGTACAGCTAGTATATATATATATATATATATATATATATATATATATGATTATATATTTTATAAGATTATATATATAAGATTACATTTATAATTTATTTGAATTCTGTGAACCGGGGTTAAACTATTTGCGGAAGAAAATTGCACACATAATCGACCTTCGTGACATTTAGAGTCACGTAATACGAGTAAATGCCTCTCAGCTTTATAATCCATTGTTGAAAATGAATAATGGTGACATTTTTAACAGCAAAGTTAATAACTTCACCGTATCCATGTCGTTCGGTGAAAGGACGTAAATAAATATATTTAGGTGCACACACGATCATTCCATTATAAACGAGATCACTATCCTCAGAATAATTAATCCTCTATCTCAAGGCTATTGCTAGAAACGCCTGTTCCAATTAATCGGGTTTAAGCTAAGAATATAAACTTAGACCAATGTAGAAAAAATCTCGTAAGATTCTCATCAATGAATAATTTAAACCAGTATACATCTATGTTTAATAATGAAAACCCCTACTAAACGGATTATTATATTTTGTATAATTTACGGTAAATAACAAGTATGCGCTGTGTCTTAGCGTTGCCTGTTGAAAATGAAAATACATATTAATTTTATTTTAATGTATATGTATATTGGTATATAATTGGAGGTTGGTATTTTCCAGAGGTAAAGTAACCAGATAAATACAACAAAGTAATTACTACAATGCTCAATACAGGTTGTCTTTACATAAACAGTAATGTGTTGCTACACAGTCTTATGACTGTGTAGCAACACATTACTTTTCTTTTAAATTCCTTTGTCCACGTGTTTCTTAAAAGTGGATTAATGCGTATACTACACATTCGCGCACAAACAACGCTTACCACTGGATTACAATACACAACCACTTTGCTAAAATGAAAAGTTTTCGCAATTAAAACAGTGCATAACAATAGCTTGCCAATGTTCAAATCTACAAAACCCACAACAACGACTTTTACTAGTGCAAAGTAATACAATAAATAAAAAAGGTAAAAAAACAAAAATAACTATATAAATAACAATACTAAACATACGATTAACAGTAAAATAAGTAATATTAAAAAAAACAAAAAAGAAACGCTTGTATACGAGTATCACGATAATGCTTCTATTTTCTTGTTACGTGATTGTCTGATGTTTTAATGAAAAAAAAATAACCAAAAATATAAAATGTCAACATGTAAAAGTAATAACAATGAAGTGAAATTATTTTTTCAATGAAATGTAAACAAAAAAAGCAGCAGCCCCATTTTGATCGTGGGTAATAGAAAAAAGGAGTAGCTTAAAATGAAACACATACCTTATCCAAGCTATTACTGTATATATATATATATATATATATATATATATATATATATATATATATACCGTTATAAAACTATAATAGCATGAACAATGTTTGTGTTTAATTTTATAGCTTAAAATGAAACAGAGAAATTGTTCATTATACATACATATATATATATATATATATATATATATATATATATATATATATATATATATATATATATAACCCGTTATAAAACAATAATAGCATGAACAATGTCTGTGTTACATTGTAAGATAATCTTTTTCTCTATTAGTTATATATTATGCCTGTGTTTACAGAAAGTTTTAGATAAAATACGTAATTGGTACCGTCGGTTTCAAACCCGTTAATAAGGGATCGTTTAAGATACCTATATCAAGCTCTCTTCATCTAATACTCAATACTCATCGCCTCAGGAGGTACCATTGAGTTATCTCATCTAAAACTTTCTGTAAACAAAATATAAATAATACGCTCTTATTTGCAGATTTTTCTAATCATTGAGCACTCTGCTGGACCCCCCAAACTAATTATATATATATATATATATATATATATATATATATATATATATATATATATTTACATGAAGAGAGAGAGAGAGAGTTAGAGAGAGAGAGAGAGAACGATGTAAAAAGAGAACAACCCGAGTTTCGTGTTTATCTCGAGACTTCCTCTGTATGAATGAAATAAAAAAAAAATCAAGACACCTATTACAAATATTATATTAAATATTTTCTTTCCTTAATTTCATACATCAAGAGAAAGTCTTTAAATAAAGATGAAACGTTGATAAACACATATCGCGATCTGTTCCTTTATATAATCTATTTCGTCGGAATACTATTTCTGTTATTTTCATTATTTTTTTTTTACACGGTGGTCACCACTTATCAAGGCCCGGAAGTCACTCAGGGATAAGGGTTATTGCAAGTACAGTACATTAGTGTGGAGATTTGATAAAGTGTTTACTTAAGGAGGCGGTTCATAAGGAATTTGTTTAAGTTGGACTTGAAGATATCCAAGTTATAATCAGGTGGGAAGCAGGCAGATGGAACAGAGTTCCACAGGCGTGCAGTTCTAAGAAAGAAGCTTTGTTTATGGAATCCACGTTTTGATTTAGGCTCAGAAAAAGAGTGGGTAATCTTTTTACAGTGGATTCAGCTAGACGGGTGTTTTCCGTGAAAGATTGGCGAGGGGGACCAGAGATTCGAGTTCCGACGAGCACCTGCCATGGAAATAACGATAAAACAAGGATAGGTTCGCAACGTCTCTTCTGTGGGAGAGATGTTGCAGGGTAGAGAAAAGGGCATCCCCACTAAGCCACCAAGTTTATTTTGTACTCTGTCAAGGCAGAATAGACTGTTTTTAGCAGGTCCTGCCCAGATATGATAGCAGTATTCTATCCTTGGTTTTATATAGATAGAGAATTGCATCAGTAGTGAGATATCTTCTGGAGCGTAGAAGGATCCCACCATCTCTCCAGCGACCTTAGCAACAGACTTTATGTACGTGTTCCATTCCAGATCAGGAGTAAAGGACAGGCCCAGAAGCTTGCCAAATCACGGAGCTTCTCCTAGACGAGAGCCATCCATTTCAATTGATGTCAGATAGGGATCAGAGCGTTGATGATGTAAAGATAGGAGTTTGGTTTTAGATGTATTAAAGGCAACCAGCCACGTCTTTCCCCACTGAACCACGCGCTCGAAATCAGAGGAGAGAAAATCAGAGAGAACTTTGTCATTTACAGCCGTAGATGGTCGTGTCATCAGCATAGATGTCAACGAATGATTTAAGTATGTGTTTAGGGAGGTCATTGAAGTAGATCAGGAAGAGAGTTGGGCCCAAGATTGACCCTTGAGGGACTCCAGCATTGATACTGAAGGCCTCTGATTTTTGTCCATCTACCACTACTCTTATGAACCTATTAGAGAAAAATGATTTAATGATTGAGAAAACATTTCCAGTTATACCGTAGCTGGAAATCTTGTGAAGTAGGCCCTTATACCATACCTTGTCGAAGGCCTTTATATGTCAAGAGCAATTACCCTAGAAAGGAAGCCTTTGTCAAGAGATTCACTAATCCTGTGAGATATAACCGTTAGCACATCTTCGGTAGATCTTGCAGAACGGAAACAATATTGTGTGTCACTAAGAAGATTGTTTCTGCTGAGGTGGTTTCCTATTTCTCTATTTAATACGGATTCCAGCAACTTACTCATAACACACAGGACGCTTATTGTCTGTACTGAGAGGCGATGACTTATCACTTGAATTCTTCAATACAAGCCATATTGATGAGGTTTTCCAGGGAGTCGGAAAGCACTTCTCCTTAAGGCTACGCTTAAACAGTTTCGTATGTATGCGAGCAAGTTCTGGTTGAAGCTTTTTTAACACTATAATTCGGGTGCCGTCATGGCCAGATGCTTTACTGGAATCAAGGCTTTTGATTAGCTTGGCGACCTCAAGCACAGATATTTGTATGTTATCTAGCGTGTTCTGTGTTATAGGAGGAAATATGGGGAGTTCATGGCTTTCGTCGCATAGGGTAGAATTAGCTGCAAAGTTCTTTGCAAATAGTTTGGTCTTGTCTGATGCTGACTAGATTACCTATGGCCCATTGATAATGGTTGAGATAGAACGCACACGTCTCTTCAGGATCCTATTTGTTATTTGTCAAAACTGGTGGGAATTCAGCCGCTGATCAGCTACTTTGGATTTAACAGACAGGGCATATAGCTGTCTTGCATTTTGTATTACTCTTTTACAGTGGTTGCTAGCGTTCCTGAAAGCAGGTTTAGTCTCAGTGCATCTATTACGTTGGTAATTATGGAAAAAGTGATTTATGTGCGCGATAGCAGCAGCACATTCTGGGTAGAACCATGGCTGACTTAGGTTTTTGTTGGAATTTTTTAGATGGTATGAATTGGTCTATGCCTAGAATGAACCATTCGGTCAGATCTGATACTATGGAGAACACATCCTTTTAAAATATGGAATGCAGAGGTAAATCAGATATGAATGTACGGAAACTGTCCCAGTCAGCCAAAGAGTATCAGTATACACTACGGTGGAGGGGTACGTCTGGGGACTTATTACATTTCGTTTTTATCTTAACTGATACGACGGAGTGGTCGGAGAAATCCTAGAGGAGAGTGAACGAAACATAACCATAGCTCAGGGGAAGTTGGGAGGAAAAGGTCTAGGAGGCTTGCATATTGACCAGTAGTATCGGACACACGGGTGGACTCGCGAACAATCTGAGTGAGTCATAAGCAATGGCAAAATCATGACAAAACCTCCCCTCGTCGTCTGTCTTATCTGAATGGGTCAGCCATTCCATGTTATGGACTTTAAAGTCACCACTGATGTTAATGTTTGCCGATGGATGTGCAGACAAGATGTGGTCTATTTTCTCAGATATACTCTTAAAGATAGTAACACCGCTGTTATGTGGCCGATAGAGGGCAAATATAAATGCAGTGGTGTTAGCAAGTGCAACCCGGAAGCACATATAGGGTAAATTCGAATCTTCTCTAGAGATATCCCGTCCACACGGGAAGCCATCTTTAATGTAGGCACATATTCCATGCCCATAGCGATGTTGGGGGTCAGATTTAGCTTTTAAATTAGAGTATCCGTTAATTATGAACCCATCTAGTAAAGTGGTCGGCCCTATTCCAGTTTCACTTCGAAAGAATATGTCCGGTTTAATATATATATATATATATATATATATATATATATATATATACACATATACATATATGTATATATATATATATATATATATATATATATATATATATGAGAGCAAACAGTTAATAAAACATGTTAAAACACTTTGAAAACGAGTTAACAACATATTTAATCTAAAAAGGAAACACTTGATAAGTGGATAGTCCTTAATCCTCGGAGTTTCGATGAAATACTTTCCTTCTCATCAGAGGGTAGGAATTAGCAAAATGCGGGATCGGATTTTGCAGGCAAATTATTTGATGAAACTACAAGTAAATCAAAGATCTTACTTGATAACAAAAAGTGAAGCAGAGGGAATATAGTGAAGAAAAAAGTGATTACACGTGAGTGGATAGTTTGGTGAAAGGTATTTAATCCAATTACGGTAAAATCCAAAAATATAACTCCAAGAAAGTTAATGCAATTTCCATTTGCACAAGTAAAATCCAAGGAAATCACGTAATTGGAAGATGTCCCAAAATAATCCAAAAGGCCGAAATCCATGGAATAATTAACAAATATGTACAAGGAAAAGGGGAAACTTCCAATAATATTAATAAAAGAAAAATAAGATATGCTTTTCACACGGCTGCCAAACATAATAAGAAAGATTAGGAAAGAATAAGAGGAAAAAAGCAAAAAAAATTAATGGTGATAGAATTAAATATTAAATAGAAAAGCAAATGTTAAATGACCCAGACAAAAAGGATGTTAAAAATATAGGGCAAAACATGGGTCAACTGAAATGCACAGGCAATTACTTAAGAAAATGTCAGCAAGAGTTGTTAAAAACAGTAAACGAAAAAAAATGAATAAATAAATAAAAAATAATAAAAAAATAAATAATAGATAAAAATAAAATATAAAATAAAAATAACATTTTTAAGGGGAGAGGATTGGCGGTATCTGCAAATTCAGGATAAAGCAAATAAGTATGTCAGTAAATGCATATAGTAAAATATAAGTAAATATGCATATATAATATAGATATGTGAGTAGATAGGAATATTTAAAGACTAAGACGGAAATTGCAGATAAAAATCCGGCCAAACAAAGAAGAAATAAAGAAGTAAAATAAAGGATTATTAAGTTAAGTATAAAAGAAAGTATGTAGAAAAAACGATAAAGTTAAAGAAAAATTATAAATCAGTCTGAAAGGTTAAAGTAATAACTATGTAATTTCAAAATTACCATAATTATGTTTACAGAAAGAGATCAGTTCTTGTTTAGAATTCATTATATTGCTACTTTATATATATATATATATATATATATATACACACACGCACTTTATATATACACTTTATATATATACATATATATTATATTATTATAAGCTCTATCTCCTATTTTGTTTTATCGAATGTTTACATCTGGTTGAGATTAATTTATAAATATTAATTCTTTAATATTTATAATATACTTTAGTTTTCCCATCTGGGATCATTTTGGTAAATTTAATTGCATTTTTTAAAAAAATTTATGTATATATAGGAGTACATATATATATATATATACACATATATATATGTGTGTGTTTGTGTATGTGTGTGTGATGTTTCGTATTTAGATCCTGCGCATCGTCTAGTATTTTAAGTATATGCGAGTGGATACACAAGTCAGTTATATAATTGTAATGTTATTTGGATATATATATAAATTCGAGTTTACAAATTCTGGAAACTTAAATATTAATAGTAATATCTATAAGGCAATCCTGACCAGATTTCAAAGCTCATTATTCGAAATAGAGCAGAACTTCAAATTAAACTCTGTAAATTATAATTTACAATAATGTGTTATCAGTCAAGGTATACAAGTTAAAACCTTTAAATTTTCCTTATTCCATGGAGTTTCAGAAAATGGCTTTTCAAAGCAAAGTGGTATCCAAAATAATATTCATATTTAATCTACACTTTTTCCTGTTAGCACATAAATTAAAAACTACAAATTACGGGAGGAGTCATATTCATAAAAAGTTGATAATAATGCAGAAATGCATAAGTCAATAGGGGGTAAGGCAGGTACGATGAATAAAAGTTGAAAATGTGGTAAAATATAAAGAAAACATTGATTCGTTTGATGCAGAGGTGCAAGTAAAATAATCCCAAATTAATTGTAATATTCTAAATGGTTGATTTGCAAACATGAACACATTCTAAATACAAGTCTTTACCAGGTAGTCCAAGGATGAAGTATTGTTGCAAGATCTGGACAGGAGTTGCTAGGAAGACGTTCTCCTGCCTTGACAGAGTTCAAAATAGACTAGTGGGGAATTCCCTTTTCTTTTCCCTGCAACCTTTTTTCACAGAAGATATGTTGCGAGACTGTTTCTGGTTTACCGTTATTTTCATGGCAACTGCTCGGCTGAGCTCCAATCTATGGCCTCTCTTCGCCAAACTATCACGCAAAACACTCCTCTAGCTGAAAACACTATCAATAATTTCCCGAACTTTTTATTTGAGCCTAAACCTAAACGTATATTCCATGAACAAAGCTGCTTTCTTCGCACAGCACACCTGTGGACCGTCTTCCGTTTGCTGCTTTCTAGCTGACTATAATATGGTCGTCTTCAAGTCCAATGTAAACAAGTTTTTGATGAGCCGTTCTCCTAAAGTAATCCAATTTACCAAATTACACTTCTAATGATTAGTATGATATTGTACCTTTGACTATTGTACCCTCAGCATCGAGTGAACTCTGGGCCTTGATAAGTGGTGATTCCTTTATAAAAAAAAAACAAATAAAAAAACAAAGACGGCTTATTAAATTCGGATGAAAGATTTTTCCACGAAAAAAATATTCTTAGTGGAATATTCATTATCGGCCTCGTTCGCTCCGATGTACCTCATTTAGAAATATATTTTCTTTTTAAACAAATTCAATTTGATTCGTTTCCTTAACATATTTAGTATTTTAATCCCATTAATATACCGGGATTCTGGGATTTATGTTCATAATTTTATTTGATTATATTTTCAAATTTTATTTCTAATTCAATATGCGTATATATGTGTATGTATGCTTGGGCCTTTTTCCAGTTTGCGTATCCATGTGTATGTGTATGTGCATCTGTAGATATGTACATACTTGTATCCTCTTTTATCTATGTGTTAATATGGTCTTATAGATATTTATATATACAGTGACGTCTCGGGCATGGGAATTCTGAGACATATAACATCTAGCCTTTTTTCACCCGCCTATTTAATCCATAAGATACGTCAATCAAGTTATTTGGATTCATCGGACTACTGTTCTCATCTTGGGTGCGGTTTTCATAACGTTTCAGTCGATGTAACCTCCGACTTTCTTCAGGCATATCTCATCGAACTAGGGAATGTTTTTGTCGAACTCAGAAATTTTGACAGAATTTCGAGCGGAACCTTTTATTTACATCGACCGACACATAAAAATTACTCAAGATGATAACAGTAACCCGATGAATCCAAGCAATACAGAAAACCAATCCTCATCTGAAAAAATCATAAACATCATAGAAAATCAAGGTTTCTCTTCCCTCTTCCTACTTTAAATCTATGCCACTTTGGCACCTGATGCTTAGAAACTAGTAAAAATGTGTTCTAAAAATAGAACTTTAGGCATATCCTTAAAATATATTTTCCCTGCTTAACTTTGTAGCATAATTCATTTTAGATTGTATCATCCGATAGAAGTAAACGAGTTATTTCTTTGTCATTGTGAAGCCAATAAATTCTTTTCACTTAAAGTATTTTGCCGTAAAAATTTTTAACTTTCGCATTTGGAATTTGTTCATTTTTATTGATCAACCAATTTTGATTATTATACTTACTATTGCAATATTTCACATTCGATTTTACATCTAACTACTATATTTTTAAATGTTTCAACTTATATTCATCGTGTCTTACATTAATTTTAAATATCCATTACACCTGTGTGTTCCTTCATTATTTTACAACTTTTACTTCTTATAAGTTTTAGCTTTTACATTTATCTGCTACCCAGCTAAATAATAGCTGTTCTGTCTGTATTGGTTTTCTAACGACTTTGCTTGAGGATAAAAGCTACTCTTTAAACCCCATGAAATAAGCGGATTTTAAAGTTTTAAACTTGTCTTCCTCGACAAAAAGAAATTGTTATAAATTCTAACATACATAGTTTAAATTAAATTTTCTATCTTTGTATTTTTGTTCTCTTTTTAATAATATATAGTTAAGTTATAAATAAACTAACCTTCAGCGATTAATAATGGAATTGGGCCCAGTGTTATTTAAATGTTATATATATATATATACATATATATATATATATACATATATATACATATATATATATATATATGTATAAGCCTGATGAATCTCAGCGTGGATGAAACGCGGGATATTCTGTGTAGCTTAATTGTCATATATATATTTTAGAACTTAGTATATATATATATGTATGTGTGTGTATTTATATATATATGTATATATATATAAATATATATATAAATATATATATATATATCTACATTTATATATATATATATATATATATATATATATATATATATATATATATATATACATTTATGTATGCATACAGTCCTGGTCAAAATCATAAGACCAATTAAGAAAGTAAGCGTTTACGTATATTATCGAATTTTTAATCAAAAAAATGGTTGAAACCATTGCCAAAAGAGAAAATATGATGGGAAAAATTCGATTATATGCGTAAACGCTTACATCCTTAAGTGGTCTTATGATTTTGACCAGGACTATATATATATATATATATATATATATATATATATATATATATATATATATATATAGTAATTTATAAAATATATATGGCGACTAAGCTACACTGAATATTCTGCGTTTCATCCACTGTAGGATTCGTCAGGACCTACGTACTGAGCACTTTTGAAGTAAATACTTATAGTTTACGCATAAATCTATACTTTCGTATATTAAATTTATGTGAGTAAATGAAGTAGTTATACATATATATATATATATAAATATATATATATACATATATATATATATATGTGTGTACGTGTGTGTGTGTGTGTGTGTGTGTGTGTGTGTGTGTATTTCCTGGGGTACGTTTTATTGCAAAGCATATCTCAAACCTTTCATATTTTCACATTTATTGCAATGTAAATGTATTATTTACTTTCAATAGAATATTAACACATAATCAATTGCTTTTTTTCAGGAAAGTGAAACAAATGGTATGCTATAATGAATAGAAAAAAACGTTTTCTAATGTGAAATTCTATATTTGAAAAATGACATAAAATATTGGAGCTCAAAAAGACATTTATTTAGATGGCCATCAGAAAACGAAACACTCTGTCCTTACCATGTGCCCTACGTCTTAACGTACACTTTACATAGATGTAAATACTTCGCTTGTTCAAATGCATTTACAATTTTCGGATTAGAAAAGCGTACAAACAAACAAATGTTTCATCCGATGCCAGTAGGCGCAGATGAAACGTGAACAAATTTCGCGAAATCATTCACGTTTTTTTAATCGTTGAAAATACTTGATGCTTCGTCAAGGGGATTTAATCGTGCGCAATTACTGGATGGGTTGCCTATCACGGCTTAAGAGAGGCTTATCTACCCTCGAGAGAAGGATAGACCGCGCCATTTTCCTACCCTGATATTTTATCCTCGCGGTACATGCAGCACCTCGCCTTCCCAAATGGTCGCCCATCTGGTACTGGCCAGGCTCAACTTTAGAGATCTGGCGAGAACCGGTGTGTTAAAGTGATTGCGTCGGATTAGAAAAAAAACGTGAAAATTGATGTAACATTTTTCCTCATATTATTTCCATTATACAACCAGTATAATGGTTATTGATAACTTATTGATTACTTATTGATATTTATAATAACCATTATTATAACAATTATAAGGGTTATTGGGAATAATGGATTTCTTACATTTATGACTGCATCCAATTGTGTCGATGCTATTATACAGATGATTGTTCAATATTCATATATATTGCTCTTCTAAAAAACGGTATTTCTCTCTATTTTCGTATATGACGTTCTAATCTGATTATGCGATCCAAAAAAGACGTTCATTAATTTCCTCTATTAGTATATTTTTTATTCTGTTACCCATATAAAAAAATAATTCTTCAAGAGAAAATTAGATAGACACAATTGCGAACACATATGTCTACATCGAAACAATGCATTTCCTTCTGGCATTTAGCTTCCGAAGTAAAGTGATGTTGTTATTTATACCGTTCAGAAAGCACACGCGTCACGTCAGAAATTGTCATAATCTTTTCATCGCTTGAAACACCACGTGTAAACATGTCTTGTCACCAATTCCGGCTTCTCTAACCCGACAGCTTACTTATGTTAGATCGTTTCAAGCGTCGTCCAATGCTAATTATTAGCTAAGTATGCACATTTGGCAAATCCCTTGTCATCGTAAGAACTTATTAAATCCAATTTATGTATTCATTTATTGTGTACACACTCTTTATATAGTTCTAGGAATAAACACACTAAACTCGTAAAATTAAGTCACGGTACTGATCTAATATTTTATAATATTTTTCTTGTTTTAATTACACATTTAATTTTTATTAACTCAAATGAGGGCGGCTTATATATGATTGCAATTGATATATTCTAACATATATTACGATAAAAAGAAAGGTTCTTTATGGATAAAATCTCTTTGTTACGTGTGTTAATCACTGTTGTTATTCGATTATCCTTAATTGCGATTTTGAGGAGAAAATAACGATACAAATTATGAATGATGGAAATTATGTCTTGGAATTTCCAATGTTGATTCACGGTTGTTATTCATGTATTATTCGGTCATTATTCTTGCCATGTTTGTTTCTTTTAGTACTTATCAAATATGTAAATATTGATAGCATTGCCAAGGCTGCTGTGAAGAAGGTGGGCTGTCTCTACCGTGCTAGAAATCTACTTACGCCTGAAAGTATCTTGTACCTCTATAAGACCACCATTCGCCCATATATTAGGTACTGTTGTCACATTTGGGCTGGTGCATCTGCTACTTGTCTCTCACTCCTTAACAGGGTTCAACTAGAGTCGCCAACCTGATAGGTCCTGAACTGCTATCTAAGCTTCAGCCTCTGCACTATCGACGAAATGTTGCATCCCTCTGCATGTTCTACAAGTACTTTAATGGTGAATGCTCTGACGAACTACAAGCACTTGTACCCCCTCGACGGGAATACCCCCGACAAACCCGACAAAAACCGACAAGCAACTAAATCCCACCCCTTCACAGTAGATACCTAGGTGTAAGAAAGCTTTCTACTCAAATAGTTTATTCCCCACAGTACAGTTTGGAACTCCCTTCCGAGATTCAGCTTTCCAAACTGTACTGACATGCAGAAGTTCAAATCTAATGTGAACAGACATCTTGCTACTCATCTCCTTTCATAACACCCTTGCAACTTATGTCCCCAATAGTAGCCCCTTTACTTCAAAGTGGCACTGTGCCTTGTTTGAGGTGAAAATTGAATAATTGTAAAAAAAAAAAAAAAAAAAAAAATCACGCCCATTTTTCCAAAAGCCGGACCCGATTAAAAATATCGGATACCACGTCGACCAAAATATTATAAAGATAACAGAAAATATAAAAATAGTAATCGCTTCAAATACAAATAGTACAATATATATATTTTTTTATATATTGGCCGTAGATTAAAAGAATAGATTCATCGATGATTATTGCGTTACCTAAAAACTATCAGGTTGACTTACCTATTACTACACGACCTGGTATTTCAACCTCTATATGAATCAAATGTCGCAGAAGAGAAGAGCGCCATTGTTATCGTATAGGCAATGGCACAACCACACGTGATCACATAGCTTTACTAAACTCTCCTACCAAACCCATAATGCAGCATTCGTGTCTATACAAAATGAAGTGAGAAAGTATTTCTTGAATAATTAAATGTACGAAAGACAAAATGTGGACATCCATAATGTCTCCTAATGCATTATAATCTTACAACTAAAATATTTAGGTGTTAAAATTGAAATACTTCTTTCTTTCTTTATCTCTTCATCCGCGTCAACATAATTGGTATACGCGAGCATTAATAAAAAATAAAATAATATTTAAAATATTACAGAGAAAATTTTCCAAGATTAAAAATACATATGAGTTTATATATTTAACCAGTGATATCCTCATCGCTCACTATATATATATATATATATGTATATATATATATGTATATATATATGTATGTAGAGGAAGATACATATGTATATATAGAAAATGCAGAGAGTAAAAGTAAGATAAATAGAGAGTGGCCTCTACTCCTTAGTATTTACTAAACACATTATGTGTATATGCGCGTGCGTATGTGTATATTATTATTTTAAAGAAAACTAATATATACTAGGAATATAAATTGAAACAATTTGATTTTGTGTTTTTGCTTTATTGAGTTTGGTAAAATTACTGAAGTCGTAAAACGGGGATTTACGATGTACCTGGCAAATAATATAATCATACTATTTAAATTTTGAAAAAAACAAAAACAGAAAAAAACGTATCGGTCTAAACGCGAGTTAGTTAACATCACTATATCTGATGTGTTATGAACTTTAAAGATATATTTCGCGAAAATTTGCCAAGAATAAAACTAAAAGCACGCACAGGTTTACATAAAAGATTTAACGTATCCAACATTAACCATGATTAAAGCTTAACATTCCCAACTCAAATAATAATTATCAGATTAATAGTAAGATATCAAAAAACCTTATATGCTTAGACATTATTTTCATTAAATAGAACATTAAGCCTATCCTTAAAAATCTATCATCCAATCAACTTGTTTTTTTGTGTATTGATATTCATATTAAAAAACTGCACTGTCCAAAAAATAGCAATTTCCATTATTTCAGCTGCTTTGAAAACTTTCCAACCGGACTATATGCATCATCACACTTGATTTAATTTTAGACTCCATTCTCTGTAAAGAACTATTTTCGCCTTTCGGATTACTTTGAGAAAATTTTTATGCAAGCTGTAATATTATGCGCAGTTTGTTCATATATTTTTTTAACATATTAAACATTTTTCATTTATTTTTTCTTGACAATTTATGACTACGATAAAATACGGTCTCACTTAATAACATAGCTAGAATATTCGAGCATGGTGCATATATAATTTGCTGATTTCTCCCTGTCCTCTGATGAGAAAAATAGCAATAAAAGTATTGTTGGGAACTAAGCGGAATAATGACTTAGTAAATTGATTTTTGAGTATACAGGTGAACAATGAAATTAAATTGAAAATTTTAACTTACAGATTTGATTTTCTTTCTCTTATAATAAGCTCTACTTTCAATTGCGTATTGAGCTTTTTTATTCGGTTGGGATTAAATTATCTGTATATAAATACTGGTATTTTTATTAGATTGAATTTACCATTGCGTATAGCATGTACACACTACATCCTTTTGATTTCATTACTACACACACACACACATATATATATATATATATATATATATATATATGTCTTATTATCATGTAACGTGACGGTCCCAGCGAGCGGTTGAACTCCCCACTGGGGGTAGTCTGAGATTCCTGGAGTAATGGGGAAAGATATTATTATTTTATTCTTTTAATTATCATCGGTGTGCCCAAGTGGCAGAAAAAATCCTAGCTGAGAGAAAAGATTAGGATTTGTGACTTTCATTTTTGTGAAAGTCGAAAAACAATATCATTTTTTAAGTTTGTACTCCAAACAAGTAATGACTTAGGGTTCTGCAGAGAGTATGTTTATAATTCAAGTGCAGTGCTTCGGCATAAGGATCACACGGGTGACCCCATTGGGTCATGAGAACATTTGGAGATCACTAGGTGTACTCGTGGGGGCGGGGGTTTCTCCTGCGGTTACGTTGTTGGGTATGATTGGTTCAGAGAACAACCCCGGTTTCACACCACCCCTGAATATTAATGGAGCGCACAGTTGAAAAACGACAGTTACCGAGACAGTTGAGCTTGGGAGTTTGAGACTGGGCAACTTACAGTGACTCGCCACACACTCCTCTCCTTCCACGCCAACCTCACCGCTATATCGAAGAGATAATTGAAATCTATTTACAGGCTCAGTGAAGACGGACATTATTGAACATTGTACTGTAAAGAAAATTGTATATATATATATATATATATATATATATATATATATATATATATATATATATATATATATATATATACTTATGCGTATCATTTTTCTTGAAATTTATCAGTAGACTAGGCTTTCTTTTTGTGCATGATATTGTGTTCCTTCTAGCATACGACAGACCGGCGAGGCGACAGCATATCAACCTGACGCGAGAAGCACCAACGCACACCTGGTCATGAATTGAATGCCAACCAGATCAACGGGGTACTGCCGCACGGAGAAGTCACATCTGTTGACCAAGTTAGTGATTTGGGCGATCATAGGGTCACATTTTGGTGACCTGCGACCAGAATAGGGTCACATTCATAGGCATCATTTTTATCATAGCTTTTTAGTCACACCTTTTATGCTGACTCCTGTTTAATGGCTTTACGTAAATTTCCTACTAAATTTAATAATCTTTAGCTATTGCGTTGATGTTTCTCGGCTTTTTCCTTATTTTCTACTATCACTTTTTCTCATGGCATGTCATTAGCCCTCACCCTAAGCACATCTTAATAAATCGGAATCTGCTATAACTTTATTTAACCTTTCTACATCACCAAACTGTTATATTCTACGCAACTCTCCCCATGTCTACTAAGCATGCATTTAAGACTTACATTACTCATCTGTTGTAGCATTCGCATCGAATTCTTTTCCATGCAACGCATGACGTCGATCCGTACTGGCACGTTTTTACTTGCATACCTCAGCACACATGTATGAAAGACTCTTACACCATATACAGTTTATTGACCCATATACGGTTTATTAATGACAGAAGTATTCTTTACTTATTCAAACCACTTCAAAATAGCTCAACCATATAAGTACATACTCTATTCTGGTAGAGCTTATGCTCTTAAGATATTAGCAACGTAATATAACTTATATAATAACAACTGAAATATCTTTGCCATGAAAAATTTTCATGCACACATATTGTCTTACGCTGCTTGTTTTTAAACCAGCTACGATCATTCAACCAATTAATAATCTGTTACATAATCACATAAGTGATTGCGTACCCAATACTTACAATAACCACAAGTACTCTTTAATGCTAATTTATTAAGACGCATGTTTTATACATTTATGTTATGATTAAAATCATACATCTCCTATTCTTATGAAATGATACTGAAGCATATAAATTTACATAGTGTTGAAATATTAGTTGCTCGAAATGTAAAAATTAAATGATTAACGTAATCGCAGTATCAAATTTCATCACAGGACAAAAAGAATGCGAATAAAGAAAAAAATAGACTAAAAGAATAAAAGTGACACACAGTTCTCATTAGAATAATCCAGCAAGATTTAAAAGATATTTAAAGGTTACGTATTTGTATTTGATATTTGGGCACGAAAATGTCATGTTTGTGACAGGAATAGAAATTCCTCCACAATAGTTTCTGCAAGCCACTGAATGTCAGATAAAATAAAGTTAATTACGTTAGTAGCTGTAATGTATTGTAAATTCTATTATCTAGAAAACGTTAATCTGAACTGCATCTTTATACCATATAGTGTCTTTTTTTATCCGTTGAAAATGGGCGAAATCTATAGCACGTTTATTTTAATGAGTGCTTCGTTCGAAATTAATAGTTGAATAAAGTTAAATTTGTGACATTTTCTGCATTTAAATACCAATCTTATTAATCAATAATAATCGATAATAGTTCAGCGTCTGGATATCACCTTACTGAGTTCGCTGCACCGTATTATAACAAAGGCCAATACAAAATTACAATCAGATCGGTGTAGTTGTTTCCGAGACAATGGTAACTCTAATAGTAGTGCACATTTATCGTTATTAATCCCTGCTCGTTTATTTTATGTATACCAACATACTTAGTTCGCTGTACATTATCATCTCAAATATCCATGTCATATCTAAACCATATTGGCCTTGTAGTTTTCAGAAAAAAAGTGAAGCACACATACAGAAAAATATGCCGACAAACAGACTAAGAGAAATTCTATATAGTTAAAAATTAATGGTAAAAAAATCGATTATTAAAGGAAAGGCAAACTATTATGTTAATCTGATGTCATATTACTCTATTAATATGAAATGTAAGCGAAAAGTATTTTCAATGTCCAATAGAAATGCTCAGACAGAAGAATGTGTAGTGAAATTGATAATTCTGTATTGCGGTTAAAACTTTAAGGAATAGTGCAGAAAATACTATTATTAGTATACCTATACTTAATCGATAATATAGATCTTACCTGTCTGTTTGAATGCATGTATGTATGTGTGCATGTCTACGTAAAACGTTCGACAAATGCCATCGATATCGTTTAGAAGCTCGACTCTTTGGACGACAAATATCGAAAAATTGGCCGAAAACGTTAATTTCTTAACCCTAAACTTGACACTTTTCTAAAGGGAGGGGTCGCTTTTGGCGCTGATATTTGCGAAAACCATCCCCTCTTTTCGATTGATTAGCCTTAATTTAAACCTACGTCACTTCCGGTTTGTCAATGGATGCAACAGCAAAGACGTCACATTTTTTTACGTTCTTTTCCTCATTCGCAGTACGGGTTCGAGCCTGCTTGCTTATTACCGCATTTTTTGTCTTTTGCTCAACACATACCTCTAAACACTCAGGCTAGTCTTATATAAAACAAGGAAATATATATATATATATATATATATATATATATATATATATATTGAAAATATATCAGATATGAGATGCTTTTAATTTGATCGTCAATTTACATGATTATTTAACTTTATTTATGAATGCATAATTATTTCGAGCCCACTCACAAACACACTCATGCAAAATTTTATATATGTATATATATAGTAAGAGAGAGAGAGAGAGAGAGAGAGAGACAGACAGACAGACAGAAAGGAAAGAAAAAGAGAGTGATTGATCCCTGAATAAATACTGAATTTATAATTAGTGTATATACATATATAACATTATGGTATAATAATATATTGTGTATATATACGCATAATGTCCTGCGATAATATCTGAACATTCATCAATGCATAATTCATTTTCTGTTTATACCATCATAATTATTAATATTAAAAGTAGCCGATGATACCTCCGTACAGTCTCAAGTAAAAATGGATACTCATTATAAGAGAAGCTGCTTAAGTAATTACGAGGCAAATGTTGCGCAATTACCAGCCACACCTCGCCGGAATTGCCACTGCTTGAGTCCAAGGCAATCCTTAATGACTGGGAACAATGCTAAGATAAACGGAGAGTACCTACACCACACGGAATTCCCAAGTGGTTAGCCATTTTAGTACTGACCAGGCTGGTTGCTTTTCTTTGGTGATTTAACGGAAAACAGCTGTGTCAACGTGAGTATGCCGTATCATATTATTATTATTAGTATTATTATTATTATTATTATTAGTAGTAGTAGTAGTAGTAGCAGTAGTAGCAGTAGTATGAAATATATCTATGTTAGTTAAAGTGCACATACGTGTGGCTATACAGTTCTAGTATAAATCACGATGCATGCGAGGATTTTTGTAAGCAATTAATTTTAATTCTACGTGTAAATAGAGTTGGATCTCTCCTTTCCATACAAAGGAGTCGCCACTTATCAAAGCACGGAAGCCACTTGAGAATAAGTGTCAATAAGTTGACAATATCGAAGTAATTGTTAGTAGTGGAAATTTGGTAAACTGGATTACTTAAAGAGACGGCTCATCAAGAACTTGTTCACGTTGGACTTGAAGACGACGATATTGAAGTCAATTAGAAAGAAAAAAAAACGGAACAGATTTTCACAAGCGTAAAGTTCTAAGAAAGAAGCTTTGTTCATGGAATGTACGTTTAGATTTAGGCACCGATAAAGAGTGAGGAAATAATTGCTAGTGGTTTCAGATGGACGAGTGCTTTTCGGCAAGGTCAGGCAATGGAAAACCATAGATTGGAGCTAAGGATTGCACTTGCCATGAAAATAACGATAAAGCCGAGACAGTCTCGCGACGTCTCTTCTGTAGAAAAGAGATTGCAGAGAAGAGAAAATGCCTCCCCCATTAAGTAACGAAGTCAATTTTGAACTCTGTTAAGGCAGAATGAGTTTTCAGCTTTTTCTGTCCGGATCAATCCTGGGATGTACTTGGCTTTTATACAGGTTGAGAATTACATCAACAGTAAGATATCTACTAGCAGAATGAGTCCACTATTTTTTCCAGCAGGATATACGTGTTCTATTTCAAATCAAGAAGAAAGGTCATCTCCAGAAGTCTGTTAAAGCATGAAACCTTTCTAAGACGAGAGTCCTTCATTTCAATTGATGCCAAACGGGGACAGAGAATTGATCATATATGGATAGAACCTTGGTTTTAGATTCGTGAAAATAAAACAGCTCTCCACGGTCTAAAGATCAGCTCAAATAGAACTTGGTAGTTTACGACCTTTGAAGTGCTTCCATAGATGGTAGTGCCGTCAGCATAAATGTCAACGAATGGTCTTGGGATGTGATTTGCGTGATCATTGATGTAGAGTTGAACCCAAAGTCGTTCCTGAGGGTCTCCACCATTAATACTGTGAGCTTCTGATTTCTACCCATCAACCATTACTCTAATTAACCTATTGCCGAGAAATGATTTAATAATTGAGAAGACATTTTCAGCTATACAGTAGCTGGAGATTTTGTGGAGTAAACCTTTATGCTATATCCAATCAAAGGCCTTTGATATGTAAGAGCAATTCGCTAAGCCTATGATATATACGTGTAAGCACTTATGCTGTAGATCCAGCAGATCGTAAACGAAATTGCATGTCACTGAGGTGTTATTTTTACTGAGCAGGTTGACTACTTCTCTATCTAACATAGATTCCAGCAACTTACTTATGACGCACAGAGGACTGATTGGTCTGTATTGAGAAGAAAATGAGCGATCACCTGAATTTTTAAATACGTGACATACTGACGAGGTTTTCCAGGGTGTTGGGAAGGAATTCTCTTTAAGACAACGCTTAAACAGCTTTGTAAGTATGGAGGCTAATTCTAGTTGAAACTTTTCCAGCTGTGACACGACGACTCAGTCAATAGTATGACCAGCAATGTGCTACATAAATGACTTGAAAACGTACCAGATTGTGAGAAAGTAAATGGTTTACTTTGTATCAAGAAACGTATTGGGAACGGTACCAGCTATGTTCATCTTCCGTTCTGTCCCCACTAGGGTCTTCTGACCACTCGGGTGTATTAAGATGAAAACAAAATGTAATAAGTCCTCCGACATACCTCTCCATATACAATATATCGATAATCTATGACTGCCTATAATAGCTTCCATACATTTATATAAGATCTAGCTCTGATTTCCATGTTTTAAAAGAACGTATCGTTCATATTATCAGACTTGGCGGAAGAGTTAATTGAAAGTATAGACCGCTTCTCACCTTCCAAAATATTCCAACAAAAACTTGACAGCTGACGTACTCTCCAGAATGTGCTCTTTACATTGCGCACAGAAATCACTGTTTCCATTTCTTTCAACCTAACAGGTGCACCGAGATTATAGCCGCCATCAGGACTGCCAGCAGCCACTTAAAGATTAATAAAGAACTGGAGAGCGTTGTATGATTAGTCTGTCAAGTCCAAAGTAGCAGAGAAGCAGCTTGGTTCACACCAATTTTGGCAAATAACAAACAGGGTACTGAATTAAAATGTTTGCTCAATTCCAACACTCATTAAAAAATCTGGGGTTATCTCGTCCGCATGAGAAAAATAAAACTCTTGTCCAAGAACTTTACAGCTAATTCTACTTTATGCAATCAGGGCCGCAAATCGCCGTATTTCCTCCTGGCTCTGAAAATAAGCTATGCAATAAAAACATATATGTGCGTGATATCGTCAAGGTTATCAAAAACATCGATTCCAGTAGAACAAATGATCCTGACGGAATCTCTATTATAGTGCTAAAAATCTTCAACATTAAATAGCTCTCACACTTACAAAGTGTAAACGTAGTCGTTATAGAGAATTGCCTCCTACCACCCTGGAAAACCTCGTCAGTATGTCGCGTATTAAAGAATTCATGTGATCGCTCATCTCTTTCTCAATACAAACCAATCAGTCATCCGTGTGTCATGAGTAAGTTGCTAGAATCTGTGTTTAATGATTAAGTAATCCACCACCTCAGCAAAATAACTTCCTCAGTGACATGCAATATGGTCTACGTTCTACTTGATCTACAGTTAGATTTAGTAGAGTTATCGAATCTCTCGCGGAAGCTTTATTTCTAGGGTATGCCATAAAAGTTCACCCCACAAGATCTTCAACTACGGCATAGCAAGAAATTTCAATTATAAAAACATTTATCTTTGATAGATTCATAAGTAGCTATTGTGTGGGAGAAATCAGAAGCTCGCAGTATTAAAGCTGGATTCCTTCAAGTGTCCATCTTCAGCGAAACTCTCTTCCTGATCTACATCAATGATCCTAAAAATAACACCCTAAGATCATTTGTAAAGATTTACGCTGACGACACTACAATTTATGGAAACACTTTCAAAGTCGGAAACGACTAAGTTCTCTCAGATTCTTATTACGCGTTGCAATGGGGAAATAGGTGGTTGGTTGATTTTAATGCATCCAAAACCAAGCTTCTATCTTTCTATCATCAACACTCTGATCCTCGTTTGGCATCAATCGAAATAAATAGCCTTTGTCTTTGGGAGGCCCAGTATTTTGACAAGCTTCAAATCTGACATTTACTCCGATCTGAAATGGAATAGGTACATCAAATCCGTTGTCAAGGCTGCTGTAAAAAATGGTTCGAGTGTTTTACTGCTCATGTAGATATCTCACTTCTGATGCAATTCTGTACCTGTATAAGAGCTAAGTACGTCGAAGGATGGAGTACTGTTGCCACATTTGGGCAGAGGCTGCAAAAAGACTTATCCTGCCTTGACAAGGTCCCGAATAGATTTCGTAGCCTAATGAAGGATGCACTTTTCTACTCTATGCAAGCTTTTTCCCACAGAAGAGACATTGCTAGCCTTTCTCTGCCTTATCGTTATTTTCATGGCAAGTTCTCGTCTGACCGCCAATTTATGCTGCATATGTCCTTACTTTCACGAAAAACACTTGAAATAAATTTCCCCACTATTTTTCTATGCCTAAACCTAAATGTATATCCCATGAACAAAGATTCTGTTTTAGACTGTATGTGTGTGAAACTCTGTTCCGTTGTTTGTTTGTTTGTTTTGTTTTTTTTTGCTTTCCAACTGACTAAAATATGTTTGCCTACACGTCCAACAAGAACACATTCTTTATGAGCCATCCCCTTAAGTAGCAAATTTCCACTACTTACGATAAAAACGACTTGATAGGTGGTGACCGATTTGTAAAAAAATGAATAAATATAAAATAATAATGATAATATTTTTCAGTAAATTCCATCTGTGTTTTGTTTACAATATCACGCCAGCTGATATTTGGGTTTGACGATGATAGCTTTGGAAAAAATTATTCTGATTAATGTTTAGTTTTAAAATATGCAGACAAATATATGATTTGCGGCGACTTTAAATGCCTCCCATGCTTGTATCGTAAATAGAATTTAAAAAAAATGAAATAAAATGGTGAAATACACCAGGCTTAAGCAGGAGGATCATTTGATCTGTAGTCGAATGGTCTACAACTGAAGTATATCTCCAGCTGCCAATATTTTTTCTTTAAAAAGAAATAGTTTTTTAAGATGTTGTTATCTCTTTTGCCGGTGTAATGCATAACAATTCACCTGTAAAAATTATTATTTATTATCTATATGAAACATTTTTTTATGCTCGAATTTTCCGATTTTCGATAGTTATCGAATCAATTTCTATATAAAGCATATCTCAGAACACGGCCAGACATATCACTTACCTCAATTTGCAAAAGTTAGATTCAGTCGTTTCGAAATAATCATGAAGTAATTCACACACACAAAGTGACTTATATATATATATATATATATATATATATATATATATATATGCATGCGCGTGTGTGTGTGTGTATATATATGTATGCGTGTGCATGTATGTATATATATATATATATATATTTATATATATGCATGTATGTGTGTGTGTATACTCCATAAAATAGGATAAGTATTGTAGGGGAAAAATAACACGAACTTAACCACACTCAAATATGAATTTGGAATAAAGCTCTGATTCTAAGTCAATAATCTATACGGTTTCTCGCATAACGAACTATATATATATATATATATATATATATATATATATATATATATATATATATAGGAAACCCTGGGTTGCATATGGTCTATAATTGTTAGGTCTAAACAATATTCATAAATCATATTAAATTGAATTAAAATTGGAATTAGTTTTAAGTTAAAGATTAATGTATTTAATTATAATAAAAATAACATGTTATTAGGGGAGGAAACTCCTAAAAATACCTATTAGAGAATTAGGATATATACAATAATAAAAAATTATGCTTAAATAAGGAACAAGTTCGTAAAATGTTTATTAAAACTTGAGTGCTGTATGTAGAATTGGGTAAAGTTTGTGAAATGTAAAAATTAAAAATATTACTTTCAATATAAATAATAATAATGGTGCTGATATTGATAAGATTATGAATAAATATATAAGAAATAAACAAAAAATTAAAGTAATGGAAGTAACTAATATATTTACAATTCAACATTAGCAGGTATGAAGTATAATTTATAACTAATGATTATCGATTGAAATAATCTGTAATACTAACATTTTGTATTTTGAAAAATTAATGAATTTATTTATAATATGAATCGATTTAATTTTTTTAATAATATTAAGTGGAATACATTAAAAGTATAATAAATTACTTATTAATTGAATATGGATGTCTATGCGCTGTGAAAATAAAATAAATTAAACATATAAGTAAATTTAATTTCGTTAGATTTGTTCCAAGGGAAATAACCCTACCTCACTTTATTAAGTAAATTTAATTATTGACAATTACGATATAAAGAAGGTTTCAGATTATTTTTAAACTTAACAAAACGTAAGTACAGATTTTGAATTGTCTGATTTCACAAATTATGATTGTTAGGATTGATAAGTTTGCTTGTAATAGCTAATAGATTTGAATTATGTGTGGTTTTCAATTCGGATCAATTGATTAGTTATGATAACTGACAGAAATGATCAATCTTATTTTCTTTTTTAGCTTAGTTGAGTTTCGTATATACAAACATGTATAATAGTTTTTAATTTGTTAATATTATTTTCATAAGTATGTATACACAACTGAGAATTAATAATGTTCAGGTACATCTTAAATTTCAAATGTTTAGGCTCGAAATTGGCGAAGGAGTTTAATAGGCAAACTTTCAACGTTGACCTATTGGCAGCAAAATAGTCGCATAAAAACTGATTAAAAAGCTTGCTGCATGTTTGAATGCCTTGTATGTAAAATTTCAAATGTTTAGACCCTATATTGGCTGAATAGTTAGTTAGAGTCACATCTTTGGAACTTTGACCCCTTCGCAGCCAAATCTTTGGTAAATATCCATTAAAAACTTACAACTTCTAACCTGTCTGAATACGCTTCATGCAAGATTGCAAAGGATTTGACCAAAAGTTGGCTGAGTAATTTAGTACTGATCAGAGTAAGCAATTTTTAAAACTTTCGCCAAAATTTTTACCTATTAACATTTATTAATTTAAGATCAAATGAAGTTAAAAAGTTTCATCCATGTCCACGTAATTATATCTGAAATTTAAAGTGTTTATTGACGGAGAAGTTTGGTAGAGTTTTGAAGGGTCAAATCGTTAAACTTTGATCCCTTGACAGGAGCATTTCTAACCGAAAACCGATTAAACAGATTATCCAAAATCTCTAATATCCCTTATCTAAAATCTTGAATCTGTAGACTGAAGATTGACGGAATATTTTTGTAGTGAAATATACACACACAGACACACATACGCACACATAGAAAATGTCACTATATATATATATATATATATATATATATATATATATATTTATATATATATATATATATATTATGAGTGATATTTCTGGGAGCTCATATATATATATATGAACAAATGATTAATAAAACATGTTGTATATATATATATATATATATATATATATATATATATATATATATATATACAAACACACACAAATATATATGAAACGGAATCATCAACTTCGACTCTATCACAATATTTATATATATATATACACATATCTATACACACTCACACATGTGCACACACACACACACACACACACACATATATATATATATATACTGTTTAATGTATATCTCAAAGGAGCCTTGTTCGGTAAACTAATGAACTTTAGCTTTTCTTCCATTCTACTAGCCATTCAACTATTGATGCAACATAAATGGCACTACTAATTACATTCTTTGTCGTATTAATGAAAACTTCATATGAGGAACATGTCTAAAGGGTTTGCTAAAAGGGTTTGTTCCATAGTTATAAAGAGTTTTCATTGTTTCCATTCACAGTTGTAGAACCGAAAATACATTGTCTGATCCTTTTATGGAAATTCCTGTCATATAATAATTCAATACACACCCAGATAAAATATCTCTACTCTCTGCCCCTGTACCTTATATATATATATATATATATATATATATATATATATATATATATATATGTATATATATATATATATATATATATATATATTGATGATTATTGCAAATGGCACTAAAATTTAAAAGTGCAGTTTCCTAAAGTATAATGATTTATCCGGTAGAATCATAGGAATGCGTGGAATGAAGATATATTTATCTGTGAAAGGTCCTGTTAAGACTGTTGTTTCTATGATATTGTTTGTTAATTTATTTTTACTGCAAGCTATGTGCGATTGCAAAGCTTGGATTGGTTCATATTTCCCAACATGATAATAATTATGCCAATTTTCAATTACAGTACATGCGGTGGAATCCCTGGCAAATCGAGCTGTTGGATAATTAAACACTTTATCTGCTTTCACAACATCGTCAATGAATTTGTATTTCACTTGGAATTTTAGCATTAAGTTCATGGACGTCTTTGTATTGAGCTGCAAGAATAGCTCGTTCAGTCACTCAAATGGAATTCATATAAGTAATTTTAATATCTTAAAAAAACACATTTTTAATCAACTCTTCTTTTAATGTAATAAAATTACAGAAGTTAAGAATCAAATAATTTCGCCATTTACTCGGATCAGCCAGCACTTTTCCATACCCAATTTTCTACAAGTGGTGCATGAATTTCTGTGCAGATCGAGCAGTCTGCAACTGGACACGCATATTTGTAGTTAAGTTTAATGTCTTCATATGGCACAAAAAAGTAGAGTACTTGAGGCAAGTATTTATTTCATCTGCTGGTGTTGATTGAGGAATTGCAGGTAACATTTACCTGAAATATCTTGCAAGCCATATTACTGCATTCCCTAATTGTCTGACATTACCACGCAATTTTGCAAGGATCAACCAAGAACCTCAAGTGTTATTTTTGCGTGACATTGTGCATTCATCCCAAACAATAAGTTTGCATTTTTGTAATATTTTTCCGAATACTGGATGTTTTGGAGATGTTGAACATGAGATAATGACAAAGTGAATGTTTAATAGTAGTTTCAAAGTAGAATAAATAGTTCTTCTACTTGGTAGCAAGGTCACAGCTATTTCGCATACAGAAAGGGCTTATGCCATGCCATTTTATCACCGAATGACTGCCACTTACTCCTGGTGCCGTTCAAGCTAGCAGTAATTTCCAAATGACTTCCAAGCTCACAGTAAGTAAATTAGGTGACTACAATAAGATTTATCCATGTTTTGGCAATGCCATATTCACTGTAATTATTTTAGGAAACTGAAATATGATGAGGAGACATGGTAAGATAGATATATATAGATAGAAAAGAGAAAGTGGGAGGGAAATAGAGAAAGAGAAGGAGAGAGAGAAATACAGGGATTGAAGGATAGACAGAGAAAGAGGAAAGAGTTAGAGAGGGAGCGAGACAGAGGAAGGGATAGAAGGTGAGAGAGGGGAGTTAGAGAGAGAAAGGGGCTTAAAAAGAGATGGAGATGGTGATATAGTGAGAAAAAGAGAGAGATAGATGGAGAGAGAGATATTAAGAGAGGAAGACAGAAAGGATGAGAGAAAAAGGGGGAACTACACTTAACCGTTTTATTCGTCTATCAGTAGAGGAGAAATCCTTCGAAAGTTAGGCAATTTATAGTTGTGTTAATATCCAGAGTACCCTTTTTTTCAGGAGCTAGATTTTACCACACATTAGAAATCGGCCGGGTTTTCTGTACTTTCACCAAACAATTTAATAAATAAAAAGATATTGTAAAACTTGAATTTAACGCGGAAATACTATTTTAAAAAATAGCACGATACCATAAGTGCATCAGCCGCACTTTATTTTAAATATTTATTTCCTAAACGAATGCTTGATTAAACCTGCAATTAGTTAATTTTAAGTGCTGTGTAATTATTTTCTCAGCGTTCGGCTTTCACCGGTGCACGACGTCAACAGCTGGATAAAGCCGAGCGTTGCCGATGTAATAATAACAAAGTTCTGTGTAAGAAATTATAAAGTAAAATTTTAAATGTAGAAACAAAACATCAACAGAAAAAAAACAAAACAAAAAAACTACCGTTCATTTGTGTTTCTTATTAAATGTTTGCAGAAAATGTCAATTTTTTGTCAATTAAATAAACATTAAGCAATTTTTGCAATAAATAATAGCAACGTCGTTAAATTTACGACTTGGCCCAGCGTATTATAAACACCCCAACACCCCCATGTAAAAAACGGCTTCCAGAATAACTTCCCCCCCCAACCTCCCTATGTTTAGACCAACTGTCGAGGTTTTGGGGGTGTTTAATCCGAAAACCATTTTTAACATGGGGAGGTTAGGGTGCTTATAATTCGCTGAAGCAAGTCATAAAAATTAACCAGAAATTTTCTTGTTAAAGTGTTTTTTTATAGTTTAGATAAAGTGAAACAAACTTTTTGGTGTATTTTTTTGCAAGTATTTAAACCAAAAAAAAATACTGGTGTGTATATATTGCCGAATCCCCGTGAGTAGTTATTATTATTATTATTATTATTATTATTATTATTATTATTATTATTATTATTATTATTATTATTATTATTTTGTTATACCAGGGTGGAGCACTTAAAGAAAATGTAGGAAGGAAAACAATTGATGCAATTTTTACTATAAAAAAGATAAAACAGCATTACTTGTATACTTATCGAAATGAAATTTCACTGAATAATCGGAAAAATGGAAGCAGATTCAATATAAACCGGAAGTATTTCCGGTAAATAGCACCGATTGAAATCAGAACAGGAAATAACGATATCCAAAAAGATGTTTTTAATGTGGTAATATTTTTTACTAGATAAGACCACAGTTGCTAAATATAACGAAAAACAGACTTGTAGTGTTCTAGTTCAGTTAAGTTGAACAAACCAGATGATTCATTTATATATATATATATATTATATAGATTCATTTATATATATATATATATATATATATATATATATATATATATTTATATCAAGATTTGGATATATATATATATATATATATATATATATATATATATATATATATATATATATATATATATATATATATAACCAAATCTCGATATCAAATTATCAATATTAATTCTTTAATATTTATAATTTACTTTAATTTTACCATCTTGGATCATTTTTGTAAATTCAATTGTAATTTCTATTATATATATATATATATATATATATACATATACATATATATATATATATATATATAATCAAATGTATTAATATGATATGGGATAGCAAACCAATATATATATATATACATATATATATATATATATATATATATATATATTCGTATTACTGTCTGTTTGTTGGTTTGTTCAGAATTTTTTTAGTATATACAAAAGCTTCCATTTTTTTCTTTTTTCATTTTATTTTATTTTTATATATATATATATATATATATATATATATATATATATAGTATGATTCTTGAAAACTATACAATGAAGAGATTATCTTAATTGCATATAACACTAAGAAAAATCGATTGTATTACATAGCGATTTCTTAGTTAATGTTTTTAGCGACAGAATTGTTTTAACTGTTTTATTTAGAAGTGTTATTTAATAAATTAAAAAAAATAATTAAGTTGGTCAGATATTTAATTTAATTTATTTGGAATTATTATCCCAACATCGATTAAAAAAAATCTTATTTTAGAGTTATTTGCTTCTAGACACTTAGGAATATGAATACTTTGTTTAAACAAACTATTCCTCAAATGAAATAATTTGGTAATCTCAATAAGTTTCTATCTAGAAAAAATAATTCCGTGTAGATAGAAAAATATTTGGCTTTCATTATATTTTTTTATATTTAAGCCAAAACCCATAATGAAAAACTGAAAGGATTTCATTTGTTTGTTTTTTTCTTTAAATGGCTATACCAAAATCAGTAAATTTTTACTATGCTACCAAGCGTCGTTTAACACCTAAAGAAAAAGCAAAGACCACTTCCCTCCACAGTCAATTCCACAATTTACACTTTTTCTTTTTCACGTTAACCTCATCGATTATAAATTTACCCTTCAAAAGGTAAAATTTTAGGACGTACTCCAGCGTCGCTTACACCCTAAAATCGACTGTTTTGAGACGTTTAAAAAGCCTTCATAAATAATATGAAAGAAGCCATTTTGAAAAGAAAACATTTTACATGAGAGATCACTTTTGTATATAAATTAAATGTAAAACCAGCTCCCACTTTTTAGTCACCAAGCGTTCAACGAGACATGCCATCTCTAGTAATTTTTTTAAAGTTTGGCGATCAAAGGGGAGACATGACAAATACAATTTGTTTTTACTTTCATTTGGTAGTGTGCGAGAATTATATTTCAAATATATGCGTATCCCTTCTGCCGAAATATCTGATGGAGAGGATATCACGTACTTCCTTTTATGGCAATTATAGTTACATGTTCTTATCCTTTATTTTATTTTTGGAATTGTTGTAGGGGTATCGACATTGCCTATGATGAAAATCATTAGTATAGCAGGTGTGTTCCAAACAGAACTTCATGTCAAACAAGACAACGCCGGGTACCCATGCTAGTATATATATATATATATATATATATATATATATATATATATACAAATAAATAAATAAATAAATAAATAAATATATATATATATATATATATATATATATATATCGGGTCCACTTCTACTTCAATGAATCAGAGACTCTTTAACCACGCATCATCTTTTAATAATAAAAATGCAAATAGCAACCAAGGAACTTCTTTGGCTACTCTTATTAAAAACTTAAATCTAAGAATAGTCTCTTCTCAATTAATTGGAATATTATATGTATTCGCAATATTACATTCCTGGATATAAATATTGTAACCTCTGCATTTCTAAGGCAGTTAGGAAAATAACGTCTCCTCAATCCAAGAATGTAATTAATACAAAGAGTGAGCTGAGTTTCCTATGCAAACATAGGAATAAAGACAAGTATGACAATATTAAAATTATCTAATTCCTCGTTAAAATGAAAATACGTTAAATTTTTATTTTATTTTATTTTATTTTTTGTCATCAATATGATTACTATACATTCTTATTATTATAATTTTTCAATCCACTTTACCCGTACTTTACCTCTTGTTTTGTCTAGTTTATTACTTTTTTCCTGAGAATTATAGAAATAATCACGACCACTATCGGCTGTTATAATTTTAATTTTTACACATTAAGAAAAGTTGTACTCCTAAATTATACATATTATATGTATATATATATATTTACTTACACACACATATATATATATGTGTGCGTGATTTTTTAAAATAATTTATTTACTAATACATTTTCAATATTTAATTTTTTAAGCGCTTTACTAAAAGGTTTACTAAATTTTCACTTTGTATTTTTAGTTATTATTATTAGTAGTCGTAGTATTAATAGTAATAGTAGTTGTGGTGGGGTAGTTGTGTTAGTGGTAGTATTATCTATGATAAGTTATATGTATGTATATATTTTCCCTCATGCATGTCTCTCTATATATGCATATATATATATATGTGTGTGTGTGTGTGTGTGTGTGAATCTTTTGTATATGTCTATGTGTTTGTCTAAGTATGTGTTTATGCGCTTTATATATATATATATATATATATATATATATATATATGTGTGTCTGTGCGTGTATTTATATGTATATGTATGTAGATATGTATGTGTATTTATATGTGTGTATATGTGTATATATATATATACATATATATATATATATATTCATTATTGCATCTTTTTCTCATTATCGCTATGGTATTGCTATGGTATTGCCATCATGATTCCTATCACTATTGCTGCTCTTATGTTTATTTCTATTATTTTTTTTTTACTAGTAGTATCTTTATAACTATCATTATTATCTCCATTTTTATTACTGCTTTTATTATTATCATTATTACTAAATGTATTATTATCATTACTAAGATAGTTATGATTATTAGTCGTTTTACTGTTGTTGTTATTATTATTATTACTATTATAATTACATATGATCATTGACTATACAATTATTTGCATTACATTGTATTTATTATTATTATTATTATTATTATTATTATTATTATGTCATCATTATAATCATCATCATTAAAATCGTAGCTTTTCGACAGCCTTAAAATTACTAATAAGCTAATATTTTGCCACGCATAAAACATTCTAATGCTCACTCCACACCCCTTTAATAGTGACATCGAATTTAACACTTTACAGAAAGTATTGTTTCGGTCTGTCTAGACAATATCCTGGCTGTTTTCTTTCTTTCTTTTTTTTAGCCTGATCTCAATTCTTTAAAATTTAATCTGAAATCACTTTTTCTAATTAAACCGGGCATGAAAGATTACATTCTGTTTTTCTCCTCTTTTTTATTTTGATCCAATTTGACAGATCAACTTATCTTTGGGCTAATGCACTGCCCGAAAAAAAAAAAACAATTTCCATTATTTCAGTTGCTTTGAAAACGTTCCAACGCAGCACCATACTGGAGTTTGTTTTGGTCCCATTCTCTCTAAAGAACTATTCTCGCCTTTCGGATTAACTTAAGAGAATTGTCATGCGAGCTGAAATATTATGCGAGGTTTGTTTTTATATATTTATTTTTACATATCTAACATTTTTTCACGTGTTTTTCTTGCCAATTCATGACTACACGTAATTGCGGTTTCACATATGTCCTTAATTAGCAAATTCTAGAATATAATTTATTGATTTCTCTTTGTCCTCTGAGGAGAGGAAAAACAATAATAGTATTCTTTGAAACTCCGCGAAATAAGGACTTTGTAAATTGTTTTTGGAGCATTCAGACGAACAATAAATCATGATTGCAAAGTTCAACTTACAGTTTTAATTTTTTCTCCTATATATATATACACACCCACACACGCATCCACATACACACCCATATATATATAGCGGCGCCAAATAGAAACTCCAAACGTTATTTTTTTAAATTGATGTGAACACTATGATACTTTAATTAAAAGCCAAATATGAACAGGTAAAATTATAAGGGAATAAAGGGCAAATAAAATGAGGTATAGATTGTTTAAATGGTAACATTTCAATTAGCTTGTATTTACGGTTTGTTAAAAATTTAAAATGCAGACTTTCTTTTTTGCGCCAATGTATGTATATATATATATATATATATATATATATATATATATATATATATATATATATTGTGCGTGTATGACTAACGCATGTTTTCATTTAAGAAAGCGTTGTTAAAAATAATAGATAAGTTTTGTTTTTTTCAGTAGTTTTATAAGTTTCTTATTATATTTTTATAAACAAATCAATAAGTAAATGTAAATTTTCAAAGTGTCACGAACGTATGCGATTTGACGTAAAATCTTCATCGGATGAGGAAGCAAATTAACGAGGCTTGTGAGGAAGATGAGACTCAGTATATTTATGTATGCATCTATCTATTTATATATATATATATATATATATATAATATGGTGTGTGCGAAATAGTCAACAAATAAACGATAAAATACACTGTTGTCCGCGTGTAAAAATGCATTTAATAAAGAGTTAAATTTTTCTGTTTTCTCATCAGAAACAAGGATATAGTTATGCAAAAAATTAAAAAAAAAACACAAATAATAACTTTATGTAAATAGATAGAAACAGCGATAAGCCATATGGTAATACGATTGTAATATTTTCTATAATTTCATTCATTTTTAAATTTTCGTATTCCTTCAACAATGCGCTCCTCCCATCGTCGAAAATGAAATTACAAATACAATTACTTCTTTGCATATGCGCCTTGGTGCGAAAATTTCGATTTTCCTCTTTTACACATGTTTCAACGTCAAAAGATTTTCATGAAAAGAAACGTGTTGTTATTGCATATTAAAGCCACCATTCACGCTAGTGTTTAAAGAATATATTAGCTGCGTATTATTTTTAAGAAAAAATCATAAACTTTGTTCATTACCACTGAATTCATTTAACATCCAATTTCTTCAAAGTTTTATCACAACCGCTACATTAATAATAATCAATTTGTGGTTCGGCAGTTGTCATCGTCTTCTAATGAACCTTATTTCCTTATTTCCTTATTCATTCGACCTTATGTTCAAGGGGCTCTTGGCTCTAATAAGATGTGAATTACAATTAAATGAAAGAAAACTGACACTAGCAGAGTAGGTAGTTCGGAAATTCCGTCCAGTCTTTATTAATACGGGATGGAACGATAAATTAGTCGGCCCAAAGAAATCAACACTACAGATTTATTTTAAAAGTTTTATTAAAAGAAATCAATCTAGGTAACTTGCTTATGTAGTAAGGTTGACATCGATTCGATGTCTCAATCACCGTCTCGATTCGGGTCTGAAACTGGAAGCATGTGTTTTACACAAACGCCTGCGGGAGGTCGGCGAATACTCGATGGATGGCGGCGATCATGCTGGTTTTTTGTGTTGTGAGAAGTCATGTTGGTGATGTTTTTAAAGTATTACCAAACGAAGTAGTCTAGCGGGTTCAGGTCGGACGAGTACGAGGCAGTTAGAGAAAGGTACAAAGTCGTAGCACCCCTTCCGATCTCAAGCTTGGATCTCTTTGGACTTGTGATCCGGCGCCAAATTCTGCTGCCACACCGATGTTCTGCCAGCCGCCACTAGATTATACCAGTGAACCTCTTTAACACATCCAGGTACAGTTTAGTGTTAAATTTCAAGCCGATGATAAAGATGTGAGGTGGCATGATGTTACCATTACTTAAAACAACACCAAACACTATAACCGTGGCCTGAAACTTCGTTGAGCTGTTCTCTTAAGAGTTGAACTTCCGGATGGTGCTTGTGATGGTCCTGTTGTCATAACTAGAGAGAGCATCATTTGTACAACAGCTCATCCCCGATCTCGCTCCTTGAACGTTGTGCCATTTTCAGATATGAAAAAAAGCTCCTATCGCTCTTAGGGTGTGTACATGATTAGCCAACTAGTACCTAGTCTGCAACTCCCTTTAAAACCCCCCGGTTTTTATCAAAGAGAAATGGAATAATGCAGTCTTTTATATAGGGGAAACATTTGCTCGTTTCACCCTGAATAATTGAGCCTTCGCAGCACACATAAGGATGGAGGTCAGCTAAAAATAAATTATACGGAGAATATTGAATTTATCAGTGAATTGAAAAAAATACGCCATGACTGCTAATTGCTAGAATGAAAAATGTCATGTGGAAATGAGACAGTTGATAAAAAAAACAAAGAATACAAACGAAGCCAGAAATTATAAACTCTGAAAAATAAACAAACAAGCCATAAATATAATCGATTTGTCAGTCAGGAATTCATACAGTAATAATGAACAAAACAATATTTTAAAATGTCAAAATAAAGAGTGATTTTATTATTAATCTCTAACAGAGATCAAACATTCTTTGATTTGACTACAGTTGTCTCTGATAAAAATTTAAACATTGACATTTGATGGAAAACAGCTTTTTATTAACTTTTGATTGCCTAGAGTATAGAAATGTGAGTTCATATTAAATACTTCATACAGTTATCGATTATTTTTTCATTTGATTTTTTTTCTGTATGAGATACAGATTTGTATTGTTGATTAACATTCCGTTTCCAGTATAGGAGTTATATCAGTGTTATACCTTTAAATGCAAAACTACCCTTCACATGAATCCAATAATGACGTCAAACTATACAAGGGCTTACTTTTTAAGAATATAAAACCGGACATATTTCAGCAGTTTACGATAGATGCTAGGCTCCACTGAAGTTACTGTCACGGGAATGAGGTTCAGTAAATGCAGGAGAAACAAATGTTTATATACGAACATTAGAAGATACCATTTGCAGGAACCAATATCAGAAAGCAGAACTTCCGACTATAAGCTTGTTGTGAATTCGATCGCTTACTAATGATGGCTGATATTTTAACCACTGGTGAATTGTGATACAGCTAAATAGCACAATGTGGATGACGAAATATGTGTATATATAATCAGAGAAAATCAGAAAAGAAAACAGTATCGATATGATCCTAGTTTTAAATAATCAGGCAGTCCGGTGGGTTTTTCTCACATTAATGCCATACAGAACACACACACACATACACACACACACACACACACACACAAATACCCCCACACACGCAAACACACACACACACGTACACACACACACATATATATATATATAGTTACATATATATATATCTTTAAAAAGATATCCAGAGTCATGCTTAGTTGAGAAACAAATAATTGTTTAAAAGAAAAAGCGAAAATTCGTTAATAAAAACGATTTAATAGTAAATTTCTATATTTATAAATTAGCGATCATATAATATAAAAAAGCTAAAATAAATCTTGAGACATCTTTCAACCAATACGTTGTCAAGAGAAAACATCGGCTGTTACGATTTGTTATGGGGTTAAATGGTAATAAAGGAAAAGAACACGGGACTTTTAGGAAACGAACATTTATTCACATAGATTACAGGCAAACGAGTTGAGCAATACCATTCCTAAACGGTGGAGCGTGTGCAACGAACTGCTTGGTCGCGTGCCAATCTCTCACTGCCGGCACCGGTACTCGATTCCGGAAGTGACGTCACCAGAAGAAGTAATGTCATGAGATAGTCAATTACTCCAATGGAGGGGCGTCTCCAACACGATTATCAACAGAAAAAAATATAAAAAAATGTCGTTTTCAAAATGTAGATATTTTTTTTTTACAAACGTGGGGTTGGGGAATGGAAGAATAGACAGAAAAAATAATTGTCGCTTGTATCAGGGTATTAAAAGAAAAATGTAACACCTAAAATCTGAGCAAATATCGACAGAATGTAGTCAAATAGTTCATATACACATTCACAATAATATGTGTATAAAACATTAATCATATATATATATATATATGTGTGTGTGTGTGTATGTGTGTGTGTATTAGACCTCCTTAAATGATTCCAACTTCTGTAATACCTCTTCTATCTACATAGCGAGGGATTACGCACCGCATGATAACAGTATTAATTTTCGCCTTCCTCTTATACAATTATTCGCTTCCCGGCATAACTCCGAATATTCTGTTTAAAACTATTATTAACTTTTGTACAATAAAAATTATTTTGTAAATATTTTTGTAGTAGGTACATATTATCATGCATCGATATGCTAAACGAAATCATACGAGTTAGGGATAAGATTACTTCACTTTGAGCGAAAGTATAATTTTGGAAGTCTTGTTTGGATCATTACGTCGCCCCTTGTTATATTTCTAGGCGCATTACAAAAATAAAAGCTAGCAACACTCTAAATTTGGAATGTGCTTTTATCAAGGATGAATGCACGCATTCTTGATTTAATTATTACTAAATACCGTCGGCTTCGGTCGTTCATTTAGACAACCCTCTCGTTTGTTTGATAGAATATGGTTCTCCAATTATCTATCTGCTGGTGACACTGATCGTAGAAATCAAGCCTGTTCCAACTATCAGAGATGCATTGATATGCTTATTTGTGGCAGAAATGATGTTGGTATCGAGATTGACCAACATGTATCTAATTTTTCTGATGTCTCTCTCTCTCTCTCTCTCTTTATTATTTACATTATTACACCTAGAAAATTCTAGATATTCTGAACAATCGTACAAAATTTAAGAAGCTAGGGGGCATTTCAAATGGTAACACTTTGATCACTGAAGTAAAACTAAAAACACGTGTTATTCAGATACATAAAAGTAAATTTATCAGCAAGGGCATTTATAAAAGGATCTGACCCGTGGGTTAGCAGCGACCACGAATGTACGGGATGCCAGAGACACATAAAGATGGTGTCTCCTTAAGGCCTATCTTATCTATGATGGAACCAGCTCAACATGAACTTGCAGAGTGGCTGGCCGAGATCCTGGAACCTGTGCTGAACATATTGTCAAGTAATTGTATTGCCGGCTCGTTTTACTTCGCTGTTATCATGCATGAACTAGAATTTAGTCCTCAAAATAACTAGCTTATTTACGAACGTTCCACTCGATGAAACGACTCAAATATGTGCCGATATGTTGTGTCATAACACACCACTCCCTCTGCTTTTCCAGAGAAAAGTTTTCTGGAACTTATGGAACTGGTTACTAAGTCGCCCAGTTTCCGCTTCAACAATGAAATGTATCAGCAGGTCGATGGGGTGGCAATGTGCAGTCCTCAGGGTGCTATGCTAACTAATAGCTTCCTAGGTTTCCAGAAATCTGTGTTAGTTACTCGGGTTATATATAAGACTTCCTCCACCACAATATACAGGAAACATACTTTCACGGGCCTGTATATTAGTCGGGATTCCTTTGCACTTATGAGTAGGGAAATCAGCTTGATTAAAACGTTGGTTCACGGTGAACTTATTATCTGCACGGCCAGCAAAGTAGAAGCTGAACTGAACAAATAATAGATATACTCATTAAGAATGGGTGCCAAGTGTATTCATAAAAAATTTGCGCAATCGAATACTGACATTTTCTTTGGGACACCTAAATGTCAAATGTCTAAAGCTTCAATTTATTGGTTCTATCAGTAAAGGGTTCTCTGAAAGGATTAGATCTATGGTGTCTCGCTGTTACTCTGCAGTGCAATCCCGTGTGGTATTTGATACTAACCAGATTTCCTGGCTTTTCGGAAAGATGTTCTACCCACACAGGATAAAAGTTTTGTTATTTATGAATTCAAATTTCAATGCAGTGTTTACAATGTGGCCAATCATATACCTACACGATTTTTGAAGCAGTGCATGTCCAATAAGAACGTATCAACGAGCACAACTGGGTCTTTAATGAACACTCCTGAACCCTGACTCAGCACATCCGGTCACTCACCGATTTATAAGTCGGCAATCGGGCAACATTTGCTCGATAATAAGTTGTGTGAAGATCCCTATTCGGATGGTCGCTTTCGTATAGTGCATATGGCTCGCTCTAAATGTTTACTAAATATTTTGAAGGCTTTGTGTGTTACGATGAGTAAGCCCTCGCTCTGTAGGAAAGGGCTCTCATACAAATTGGAATTATTTAAGGAGCTCTAATATATATATATATATATATGATTTTTTGCACACATATTATTATGTATGTGTATGTGAATTATCTGCCTACATTTTGTCGATATTTTCTCGGGTTGTGGTTTTTAACTTTTCTTTTAATACTGTTTAATAATGTTTTTTTTTCTGTCTATTCTTCCATTTCCCCACCCCACGTTTGTAAAAAAAAACACAAAAAAAACTCTAACATTTTCTAAATGATATTTACTGTTTTTTTTTTCTGTTTTTAATTGTAACCTCCGATGTTTTCTCTTGACAATATTTCGTCTGAATAACGTCTCGCGGTTTATTTTAGTTCTTTATTATTATTTAATAATCGCTAATTCATTAATATATAAATTTACTCTTAAATCGTTTTTATTAACGAACTATCGCTTTCCTCTTAAACAATTATTTGTTTCCTAACTCGGCATGACTCCGGATATCTTGTTTAAAACTATTATCAAATATTGTACCACAAAAAATCGTTATATATATATATATATATATATATATATGTGTGTGTGTGTGTGTGTGTGTGTGTGTGTGTGTGTGTGTGTGTGTGTGTGTGTGTGTGCATAAAATTATTCTTGCAGGGAAACTAGATGTTGTGAATTATTTCATGTTTCACACTTCCTTATTTTGTGATGAAATCGCACATTTTTTAATCAACACGATTGATTGCCTGCTCTAATTGGAGACATATCGCGGTTTCCAAAAGAACGTACAACCTTCACATACTTCTTATCTTGAGAGACTCGTCTAACTGAGTTCCGTTCCGTCTACATAGTAGCATTTTAGCTCTTTATCAATGAGGGGCTATCCTGCACTGTGCTCTGTTCGGACTGGTATTCAAGAGTTTCCTGATGTTCCATGCTGCAATTATAAATGGCATTGTATTTCGATCGCGAGTTGGAATGTCTCCAACCTGTGTTGCTATCATTTCCGGGTATTATTCATAGTGAGTAATGTTTAAGCCGACTTTTCTTAGGCCTTTCCTTAATTAGGTGAGTGATGTGGTTCCTAAATAACACTGCTCAATAATGCGGGCAATGTTGTAAAGATGATTGAAATCATTCGGTATGAAATCTAAAACTATCAACTAACTTAATCATTTTATAACAATCGAGTGTGCTGGTGTTGTTTTATGAGATAAACGTTGTCAGGTCATTACATAAACCAATTATTGTGCTTATTCGACTTATTTGAAATTTTATTTTTATATGGAAATTAGTCCAAAAAAGGCATGGGGCCAATTACTTTAAAAAGTTAAACAAACCACTTGAAGAGAAAACATTATTTAAGCGTAAGTGTTAGATTGATTAATCCCGACCCGAAAACAGCATTTTTTCCTCTATTTCAAAAAAAAAAAAAACTCTTATTATATATGTGGACTAAAAATAAAATGGAAAATCGAAAATGTCGCACCTGCTGTAAATAAAGTGTAGGTCTAATTTCTATAAAATATTTATAATTTAATATATTTTCTATGCATATATATATATATATATATATATATATATATAAATTACACACATATATGCATATATTATTATTTATTATTATTATTATTATTATTTTTATTATTATTATTATTATTTGAAGGTAAAAAGTTACATTTGGTCGCTACAAACAACCATCTGTTTCAGACTATGAGACTTCGTCAGGCGACACTGAACCATTCGATAGCGTAGAATAAACCTTCGAATAAATAATAAAAAAAAATATTTTGCTTCAAAAGTTTTAAGATGAGCACGGTTTTATTACAAGAGGAAGCAATGGAGGTAAAAGAAAATAAAAAAATGCATGACGTAATAACATATCTTGTATTTTTATTAAGATTAAGTTTCTAAAAGTTCTAAATTTTATTTTTATATTAATGATATTGTCCTGACTATTGAATATTGCTTTGGATATCATAAATTGTGCTGAAGGTTGGAACTGGAGAATAAACCAGCACGGCTGTAGTGTGCTCGTTTTATAAGGAAAGTAAAAAATAACGAAGAGAAAAATCCAAAGCTCTGAGGTTCCAAGTGCGATCCTCGAAGGCGTATTGCTATGCGATATAGGCCAGCGTCAGAAATTGTGATCAAAAGTGACATGTTGATCTAAAAACGCGATGGTAAAAAGTTTAACGGCTAACGTCTTTTTTGTCGAGGTTTATTGTTAGCGATATTTATCTATTTTGAGTATGTGCCAATACAATTACCGACTCGGTTTTCTTTTTGTTTTGTTTTTACTGATTGTTAGTTTTAACCTCGATAAAGGTGTACATGGAATTACACAACGATTATCACATGTGGACTTGTAATTTTAGTAATGATACAAGATCAGAAAAAATATGCGGTCACAGAGGCTTTCGATGAAAATTATGATTCTTTATTTAAAAGCAAAAACCAAAAAAAAAAAATACTTCCATTTCCATTTTTTTTACTAGTTTTTAGTTTGCTTTACATTTTTTCGACATCGTAACTTTTTCTTTTAACAACACAGTATCTCATACCGCATCATTTTTATAACATAAAAATGCATATTTCGGTAAACACAAATTCTACTTTGGTATTTCTGAAAGAGAAACTGCATTATTTACAGTTTGTTTTCGTTGCAACCAACCGTAAAGAATTTTTTTTAAAATTTGCTTAAACTAGTATATAGTCATAAAAAGATGTTACATATCCGGAAAATATCTGCTGAAATATCTTGTGGAGAGGTGTTCACGCACTTCTTCTTTGTTTGAGGAATTACATTTTCGTATTTCTATCCATTCTTTATTTTTTTATTGTTTAGGAAGGTAAGGATGTAGTTGACGTATAATAATAAAAAAAACTTGCTCAATATCCTTAGTATAGAAGGTGTGCCCAAACAGAACTTCATGTCGACTCTGGCAATGTCGGCTATTCATGCTAGTATGATATATATATATATATATATATATATATATATATATATTGTTTTGAAAAAAGAAAACCGAATGAATTTGTGAAATAGTCAACGTCCCGTCCCTATTGTAGAGGACATCTTCAGGATATTAAACGAAAAAATGCAAAAGAAGAAAACGATCATAGATCATACGAAAATGAAAAGGAAACAGTGTTAGAATCCTACCCATATCGGGAAGAAAACTATGTGTGTATATGGGAAGGTTGGGTTGTTCAATGTCTGTATATATATATATATATATACATAGTGGTGATCATATTTATTGGCACGGTAAAATAAAAATTAAATTTTGTCTAATAAATTCTAAAAAAGGGATTAAATTAAAGAAAATAACAAAGTATATTATGTATTTTTAACTGGCCTTTCCGATGCAGCAATCGGATTTTAGAAAAAATAAATAACAAAGGAACAACAAACATAATTGCAAAAAACCCTTGTTCAAAATTATTGGCACGATTTATTTAATAATCAATTGTATAGCCTTTGGCCTTGATTACCTTCCTCAGTCGCTGTTCATAGTTTACAACCAAGTTGTTGCACTCTTCAGTAGTAATTTTAGCCCACTCTTCCTGACAATAATCCTCCAATTGAATAAGATTCTTAGGCTTCCTTTGCATTACCCTCAATTTTAATGTTCTCCATAAATTTTCAATTGGATTAAGGTCTGGGCTTTGTGATGGCCACTCCAAAACATTAATATGATTGTCCTCAAGCCATTTCTTAGTCAGTTTAGCCGAATGCTTTGGGTCATTATCTTGCATGAACCACCAACGACGACCAAGTGAGAGCTCTTTAGCAGAGTCTTTCAGGTTTTCATCCAATATTTTAACATAATCTTCCTTTTTTATGCTACCTGTGACCTTAACAAGTCGCCCTGGTTCAGAGGCAGCAAAGGATCCCCACAATATCAAACTGCCTCCACCGTGCTTCACTGTGGGTATGGTGTTCTTAGGCAGGAAAGCTTCGCCAGATTTTCTGTAAATATAAGACACTTTATTATGGCCAAATAACTCTATTTTCGTTTCGTCAGTCCATAGAACACGTTTCCAGAATGCAACATCTTTATCAATATGACGTTTTGCAAAGGCTAGCCTTGCTTTCAGGTGCATAGGCTTCAATAAGGGAGTCTTTCTCGGACGACATGCTTTTAAACCAGCTCTCTTCAAAACTCTACCAACTGTATGTCGAGATACATTCACTCCAGAGGTGCTCTGTTCATCAACAATCTCCCCAACAGAAATCCTTGGGTTTTGTTTTACTTGTCGAACAATTTTCCGTTCATCTCTTGGGGAAAGAATCCTTTTTCTCCCTCTACCCTCTAAACTCATAACGTGGCCTTGCGATTTGAACTTGTTTATTATGGCTCTAACAGTGGATTTGGGAAGGTTTAGCTTCTTTGAAATCTTATCATAGCCCTCCCCATTGGTATGGCATGCTACAACAAGCTTCCTGACGTCTTCGCTGTGTTCCTTAGTTTTAACCATGGCGATTGAAAATTATAATTTAGTCACTTATAATAGTTTGAATAAATCGCTATCTAAAAATTATCTGAAAAAATTATTCACTGAATTAGCGTTAAACAAGCATAATATGGCTATAAAAAAGTTCAGAAAGCACGTAAACCGGAAATTGATTGATATTATACTGATACTAAAAGAAAAACAAAGCCGTGCCAATAATTTTGAACAAGTTTTTTTTGCAATTATGTTTGTTGTTCCTTTGTTATTTATTTTTTCTAAAATCCGATTGCTGCATCGGAAAGGCCAGGTAAAAATACATAATATACTTTGTTATTTTCTTTAATTTAATCCCTTTTTTAGAATTTATTAGACAAAATTTAACTTTTATTTTACCGTGCCAATAAATATGAGCATCACTGTATATATATATATATATATATATATATATATATATATATATATATATATATATATATATATACTTTTAAAAATACGTTAAATACATATGTACACTTTTTTTCTCTAAACTTAGTCATATTGTTTAAATTATTTAAGGATAGAAGGAAAGATGGTTAACCAGGGTTTGTTTTTATATTTTGTTCTTTGATTATTATTTCCCCTATACTTGGGGCTAAACCGTAGAAGCCCGTTCTTTGCGTAATATATTAGTGTTTAATATTAGTGCTTACTCTAAAAATCTTCTTTTAGCTCAATCTATCACGTATTTTATAATTTTCGCATGATCTAAATTAAATGATTGATCATGTTCTGCAAAATGGCAAAAGAGAGCATTTAGGGCGTTACCATTCCTTATACCTCTTCTGTGTTCGTAAAGTATTAGTTTCAATTTACGCTGTGTCTCGCCTACGTATGCTTGTTGACAATTGTTACATAAGATGAAATATATACCGGCGTCGGATGTGAGGGTTTTGGGAGAATACTTGGTAGTTTTTGCATTTTTTCTTTTAATATCATGAATATGTCCTCTGCAATAGGGAAGGGACGTTGATCATTTCATAAATTAATTCGGTGTTTCTTTTTACAGAACAACATAACATCTACCATCGCTGGTATTTTTTATTTTATTTTTATGCATATATATATATATGTATATATATATATGTGTATACATATATGCATATATATATATATGTATATAAATATAGGCATATATACGTATATATATAAATATATATATATATATATATATATATATATATATATATATATATATATATATATATATATATGACAGCCCCTTTAAGAAGTTCGTTTCTTATTGTTGGGCACTTTCAGTTGAATTAAAGCTGGTCAATTTAGCTCTTATGCATAGATCATCATATAACGATTAGATCACTCTCTGACTGACGTAAATGAACATTTAAAATTAAAATGTTTAAATTCGACGTTATTTCACGCGGTTAATGGTAGCCGAATGGATTAAGACTTCGTTAAATGAGTCAGATATGTCTCGTGTTTCGGGGGTTTAATTGTTCGACTTGTATTAATCGTGACACCCTGCAAGGAAGCTTCCCGAAAGGATAAAACACTAGTGTCTGTAGGTATTTAATTATTATAGTAAAAAAAATAAGTATATATATATATATATATATATATCTATATATATATATATATATATATATATAACGGCTAAATACAGACCAAAAATCATAATGAATTTAAGAAATTAAAATGAAAATAAAGGTTAGCTAACCAGGTTTTGTTCCTCACTTATCAAAGCTAAATCGAGGAAAATACGATTTAAAACAAACAAAACATGTCATGAATATGGCGGCGGTAGGAAAAAAAACAGAAATAAAAGGGGGGAAATTACATAGAGACTAAATTACGTCCTAGAAAAGTTTCTTTTTTCTTGCAAAGAGAATATCTCAAAGGCTTAATAAAAAGAGTCTCTAAAATTTTCAAATGATAGAGAGAATGCGACTTACTAAGGATCGTAAACATGTAAGCACTGAAATTCGTGGCACACGAATGGCTATTCATAAGATGGTCGCAGATCGTAGAACCATACGTATTACTCAGAACATCCGAGGGTCAAAATTTTGTATAACGAATCTTTGAAGGCACATGCTATTTCTAATCTTTGCGATGTTCACCCAACATAGTGCTCACTGCAACTACATTTAAATAAATAAATAATAGAATTATTATGGCGGGGAAAGAAAATTTTTGAGAATAGACGGCAACATAGGCCTAGTTGGAAAAACAACACGCGGGTTCGATGCAAAATAACACCGTTGCGCAGACAAAGAAATTTGCTTAGCAAATCGGTCACTGATGTTACCTTGCCAGGTAGACGTAGGTACACAGGACATCTATTAGCTATAATTTCCTTGGGAATGAAAATGGAAACTTTCTTATTGATAGTAGTTTCAACAATATCCAAGGGGTAACCAGTATTACAAAGGGTCTTAGTGATAAATTTGAGTTCGTCATCCAAATTAACTTCAAAACAAATCATCAAGGCCCTATGTGCTAAAGTTTTGATTAAATTTATTTTTGGTTTATGGGGCAAAAAGAGTCCCAACGCGCATAGAGACCCGTAAAAGTTGGTTTACGATAAACAGAAGTAAGAAAACACGAGGATGCCTTGGACACAAAACCACCCAAGAACGGAAGAGTAGAATTCGTTTCCTTGGCTACCGTAAACTTAAGGGCTGGATGAACGTTATTAAGGGACACAAAAAAGCATTCGCATTCGTCTCGTTGTTAAATAAGCAGAAAGTGTCGTCAATGTAACGAAAATAAATGTCTGGTTTGCATAAACCAGACAATAGAGTGAAACTCAAACATGTCACGTCATTAATTTTTAAATTTATTGAATGACTAAAATTATATATATATATATATATATATATATATATATATATATATATATATATATATATATATATATATATATGTGTGTGTGTGTGTGTATGTATAAAGAGAAAGAGAGAGGGAGAGAAATGAGGAGAGAGGAAGAGAAACATAGAGATGAAGGAAGAGAATGTCGGGCTCTAATTAAGTTAGGTCATTCGCCTACCTATATTCAAGATAAGTTAAGTGCGATGATTCTTGTTTTTACTCTGCCGAATCGCCCTGAAAGAAATTAGAATATATTTAGTCTAAAATCGTAGTTTCTTTAATTACGGATTTTCTAAAGTCGATTTTTGAACTTTGGAATAAAACCTCGCTTCATTCCGTTATGTAAAATTGAAAAATCTCAGGGAATATATGCAAATAACTTCAACTTGAAATTATGCATTTGTTTAAGAGAAAAAAATTAAAAAAAATAATATGATGACGGTGTTTCTTTATAACATTTAAATGAAGTAGTATCGTTTTATATAATTTGGTAATTGAGGATTTCATATTATTATTGGGTACATTACACATATAATTTTGGTTTTACATGGCGAAGACTGTTGCAGCTTGTTGGTTTGAATATATAAAATGTCTCGTGCAAAACATCTCAGACTGTGTTTCGTATTCCATGACCTTAATTAGCCTCACTTAGACTGATAATCATCTTTTATAATGATACACTTGTGACCTGGTCGCGATTGTTTACAGAGACTGTGTTGATAGGCTGATTAAATTCTGTCAAAATAAGGCAATTTCTAATGAAATTAATAATGGCGTTCAATCATGAAAATATATCACATTAATATCACATCAGCAACTAAAATAAAAATCAATACAAAATTTGGTTAAGGAGTAGAATTTCACGGAGTGCATGTGGTTGGTTGGTTGTTTTTGTTTTACGGCATATCAACCATATTCAGGTTATTTAATGCCGAATCAAGTGATTTTTAATTTAAAAAAAAATGTTAATCGAATATTTTTTTTCAAGTCGGTTTCTATTTAACCCATAGTTGGAACCCTAACAGGTACTACCACTCCGGGTCAGAGTGGATCTGGGAGCAATGGCAATTTAAGGGTGGCTTCACACTCCCCAAACCCCTGAGCTAGGACCTCACCATCGGATATAGTTTTAGGTAATATCCAGGACCGATTGTATCTGAGTTACGTGTTTACACATCATAGTGTAATACTGATACTAGTTAATTTAAACAGTTTTCGGTGGTTGCAAATTATTCTTATTTTCATAATAGCGATTATTTATTAAAAATGCAAAGCATGTGTGATGGAATGCATAACAAATTATTCATCAGGGTTCTATTTTTATAGTAGTGGTCGTGAAAATAGGGACATATTAAGATTTCAAAAGCAGAAACACTCATAATATTAAAAAGAATTACGATATCCATTATATATATGTATATATATATATAATCATACATATATATATCATATATATGTATATATATACATATATATCATATATATACGCCAGATTATCATATTATTAGATCACTATGACAGACTTTAAAAGAATTAAAAAATCAATGTTTCAAATTCAACAGCATTTCTCGGTTAATGGTTAACGAATGAACTGGCTCCTTGCTAATGAAGTAATGGATGACTTCGGTCACCGCCTTCGAATATATCGACTGGTGTTAATCGTGACACCCTGCACTGATGATTCAGGAAAAGATGAAACACTAGTGTATATATATATATATATATATATATATATATATATATATATATATATATATATATAAGATAGAAAAGAAGATAGAAAAGAATTTCATTCAAGGCAGGAAAATTGTTAAACAAAATAGTTTTACTATAGGCTTTAAAAATAAAGGTACAAGATTCAATTTGAAATTTAGTTATCTTCAAAGTGCAACTTTTTATAAATTTTACAAAGTAAGATATAATAATTTAATTTAAATTGAATCAAAAAATTACCTTGAATTTATTTTATGTAATGTACATTCTGTTGCATTTAAAAAAAATCATTGAAAATTTTATATCTATATCATTAATTGCAATATGAAAGATAATGTTTTTAAATTACAACATAATGTACATTACATAAAATAACTCCAAGGTATTTTTTTAATCAATTTAAATTAAATTTTTATACCTTACTTTGTAAAATTTATAAAAGTGCACTTTGAAGATGAATAAATTTCAAATTGAATATTGTATTTTTATTTTTAAAGCCTATAGTAAAAACATTTTGTTTAACAATTTTCATACCTTGAATGGAATGCTTTTCTAACTTGTATCTTATCTTTTTAAGATTATATTTTAAAACTCTCCTTCTCTCTATTTATGTTTGTATTTATCCTCGCACCACAACTCATTTTTGCAAGCCCCACTTTGTATTATTACAGGTCTGAATATTCTCTCTGTTTCAGTTCATATTTCTCCTCACACCACAACTCATTTTTTGCAACCTCTTCTTTGTAATACATTTCTGAATAATGAGAAAATCTGATGTTTTTTAACAAAAACTTTAAAATTAATTTTTTAGATTCAATTTTTGAAAACTTCTTTCAGAATAGGAGATCTTTACAATTTAACAATGGACATATTTCATATAGGTTTCATTTACAAATATTCATAACGAGAAAAATAGAGATGAAAATTTCAAAAGAACTGTATAACTGGTTAAGGCCAATAGTGGTCCTCGCCAGCGAAAGTCTTTGTTATTTTTATTCTATTATTATTATTATTATTATTTAAAACATTTTGTGTCTGCTCTTTCGCGCGAAGATTTAATACACACACACACACACACATACATATATATATATATATATATATATATATATATATATATATATATATATATATATATATATATATATACAAACACAATTTAGACCTGAACATTATATTTTAGGAAATTTATTTTTTATGGCGAGAGCTAAAACCTTCTGACAATTCGTATGGCAAGATACATTTAATTTTTGAGCGTTTACTCCTCATAAAAAAATTAGACTACAGCATGAAACTGATGTTATCGCGCATCTATATTACAGGGTTTTTAATTTTTTAATTTTTAACTTGCTAACGAACAACTAATATTCTTTGTTATCTCTTCATTTGTTTAATCATCCATATCATATATATTAAATTACCTTTAAACTATGTTAAACTTCTTTTAAAAATCGAAAAAAAAAAGAAAAAAAACAACGAACATAATTTAAATAGAAGAAAAAGTAAAATAAAAACTTGTTTAAAAATCGGAAGAAAAAAATTAAAAAAAGTTTTGGTAGGTAGGTAGGATCGAACTCGGAAAGTTGAGGCAAAAAAACTTGATAACTTAACGCTTTCCCATGAAAGAAAAGTAACTAAAAACAGACAAATATTTCGCTGACTTGTAGATATCACGAAGACATCCATTTTCGTGCAATAACATGTGATCTTGTTGTGCCTGTTTGTGCATATTTACGTTTTCCTATACTTTTGTTACTATTTTACATGTTATAGTATTTAGATCGTATTTATTAAATAGTCTTCTTCTCATTCTCCCGATTTCTTTTATCATTATATACATATATATTTATTTTATCATAACAACAACAACAACAACAACAGCAATAATAATAATATTAATAATAATAATAATAATAATAATAGTAATAATATATGTATATACACATTTTATTCATTTCATTTATATATTCTCCATGTAATTCTATAATAAGTAATTTTTTGTCTGCGTATATATATATATATATATATATATATATATATATATATATATATATATATATATATATGTATACGAGCAAACAGTTAATGAAGCATGTTAAAAAAACACGTTGAAATGAGTCAAAAACATATTTAATCTGAAAAGGAAACACTGGGTGAGATAAGTGGATAGTCCTTAATCCGCGGAGTTCTGAAGAAATATTTCCTTTTCATCAGAGGGCAGGAATTAGCAAAATGCGGGATCAGATTTTGCATGTAAAAGTATTTGATGAAACAACAATTAAGTCAAAGATCTTACTTGATAACAAAAAAGTGAAGCAGAGGGAATATGGTGAAGAAAAAGGTGATTACACGTGAATATATATATATATATATATATATATATATATATATATTTACATATACATACACGCACACACACATATCAGGCTCTTCATGTAGACTAACAATGAATCCGATGATTAACTCTATAACTGCTTCGTAATATAAAACATTGCCTTCTTTCTGAATATCACCAATTTTCAAATGAGTCAATATACTAAAATACATAGTATTATTTATATATCTATTTTATTTATTTGCAAACTATTATCCTTATTTTTGGAGTTGTTTCACGACGCCGAGAATAACTATTCATCTGCCATTCGTTATGTGGTTAATTCCAACGGGATAGGACTGATGACTGATAGTGGTTGTCGTCTCACCAGCTTTAGGCCAACTAATCCCTTGATCACCTGACGACGGCGAAGTAATCCTCTTAACCACTTGACTATGGCCAGAGATATAGTTGGCCGAGACGTTGTGAATCAACAATTAAAAAATGAGGATAATACTCCACAAAAAATAAATAGATGGATAAATAATACAAATTACGCATCTTAAAAAGAATTCTAATCAATTGAATAAAATACATAGTGTTTTTCTGCTTTTCAGTGTAACATTTTTGATTGGTTATTAAACCATTTACTACGCTTGTATGTAGCCTCCAATTTTACGTGTTTTTAATGACATAACCAGTTTAAGATTAGAGAATTCCCCATGTAGAATAATTACTCGTCAAGAAGTAAAACTTAAAAATTCTGAAATAATACTTTGAAAAAAATATTGTTATGATTTTATAAAGTTGGAATAAATATGTTTATTTTGTTTCAAACAATAAAAACACAATAATCTAATATATAAATCTCACTATTAATCTATGTGTCTGTGTGTGTCTCTCCATTTTTCAAATTGTATCTCCACCTACACGGATGGTCGTTTAACAGCGTGCATATATGATATGGATGATTTATATATATGTTTAATAATCCAAATCATATATATTAAATTACCTTTTGAGAAGGTAAACAAAAAAGAAATAAATGGAAGCTAACAAAATATCTGAAATCATCGGGACTTTTAGAGATATCGGAATCAGAAAAATGTGTCCCTATTTCATGAGCGGCGCCCGTCATGGGCGGCGTTTTGAGAGGTTAAAATAGAAAAAATAATTAATTTTTTTTTACCGAAAAGGTTGTAAAAATCGGAACGTTTTTAGTTATCGAAATCAGAGAAATGTGTCCTGTCGAGGGGGGCAATTGGAGGGGGGTTAAAAAAGAAAAAACAATAAGAAAAAGAAATAAAAGCTAACAAAATATCTTAAATTTTATACCGAAAAGCTTTTTAACCATCGGAATTTTCTTTTGGGGGGTATTAGAATCGGAAAAATGGGTCCCTATTGTACGAGCAGGGGGCGGCATTTTGAGAGGTAACAATTTAAAATAGATAAAATAAATAAAAGCTACCAAAATATTTTAAATTTTTTTACTGAAAAAGGATGTAAAAAGTCGGGATTTGGGAGGTATGTGAATAAAAAAAAATGTATTCTTATTTTACGAGCGGTTTATATTAGGAAACGATGTTTTCAAGGGGTAAAAAATGAAAATAGAAAAAATAAATAAAAATAACAAAATATCTTAAATTTTATGCCCCAAAATTTGTACAAAATCGGAAATGTTTGAGGTATTAGAACCGGAAAAATGGGCCCCTATTGTACGAGCGGCACATGCCATGGGGCAGCATTTTGAGAGATTAAAACTAGAAAATAAATAAATAAATAAAAATATATAAAAGCTACCGAAAAAATTGAATCTTTATACCGAAAAGGTTGAAAAATCGCAACATTTGGAGCTATCTGAATCAGAAAAATGTGTCCCTATTTTACGAGCGGCCCATATAAGAGGCGGCGTTTTGAGAGGGTAGAACTAGAAAAAAAAATTAAAGCTAACAAAATATCTTAAACTATCGGAATCAGAAAAAAACGTGCCTATAATTTACGATTCCAAAACCGATTGTTTGAATTTTTTAATTCATTTTTTTTATTATTGGTACTACGATAAAAATTAATTATTTTTAAATTTTAGTTTTAAAACTAAAATAATAATATCAAAATACGGTGTATCTTTTTTATTTATTTGTAAAACACAGTTTTAAAATAGTTGCATAAATTCTCTAGGTAATATTTCAAAGAAAGCAGTGATTTGTATATTTCAAAAATATTGAAAAATAAAACAAAACATTATTGTCAAGAAAATACTTTCAAACATCACTCTTAATTAAATGATACAACGGAAAATTAGCAACAGGAAATTAAGTAATTTTGGAATTGTAGAAACATTAAGGAAGTACGGAATAAAAATCGACTGTAAACAGATTTTATGATCGTCGTATCATGGGATATAATTTAAAATAGGAACTAAGCGCTACACCTCAAATACTATTTAAGTGGTTTTCTATTTGATAGTTTAAATACTGCCGAATTTCTGTCAAGTTTCACAGAGTAATCGATTTATTTTTCAAGCTATTAATAAAATTTTATAATCACTGACGTATTTATGATAAAACCGAAATTTATTATGATGAATAATATTCTGGTAATAGGATTTTAATTTTTTACTTTTTTTTATTAATATAATAATTGTAAAAGATAATACAAGAAAAATCTCCTTAGAACGCATACCTAACTTAGAAAAGGCGACTTACATGCTTTCAAACAAGAGTAAATATTTAAAAAAATATATATTTCTGTAAGAGGTACTTGAAGACTATTTAAAACTATATTGTCTTAAGGAATAGTCTCAAACTCTATCTTCAATTGACATTTATTCCGTGGATTTTTGATTTTCATAATTGCCAAAATTAGTTCCCCTGTGTCTTATTTTCCAATATTTAATAAAATTAAAATAAAGATATAAAAAGTGATATTTAATGTTTTTGATTCATTTGGGATTTTATCTGTTTTTGCTTAAATTAGCTGATGGGTTTGTTCAGAGTCATTTTGTCCGATGCCCTAGGTGTATATATCTATCCATTCGCACATGTATGTATATATATATATATATATATATATATATATATATATATATATATGTGTGTATATGTATATATATATTATTTATTTATTTATACATATGTGTATACATGTATGTATATATATATATATATATATATATATATATATATATATATATATATATACTAGCATGGATGCCCAGCGTCGCCTGGGTTGACATGAAGTTTTGTTTGAAACACACCGGTATACTAATTATTTTCATCATGAGTAACGTGGATGCGCCCACAACAAAAATAAAAGAACGGATGAAAATTTGTAAATGTAGTCGCCCAAAAAAGCAGTATGTGATACCCTCTCCACCAGATATTTCAGCAGAAGGGCTACAAAGAGAATAAACTATTCTCCAGATATTGAGCTCTTGAAATACGCCCCCCCCCCGAAAATATAATTAAAAATGAATCATTACAACTTTTGTTTCAATAAAAATAGCAGTTAATGCCCCTGCGATCGCAAAAAAAGAAGAAAAAAAGATCTACCAAAAATTAATTATAAAAACAATTAAATTACATTTTTCGTCATTTTATATTTCTAATGTAATCTTCCCCTCCTCAAAACATTGAATTTGTACTATTTTGGGGTTCGTTCTGTTTATAAAATTGTTAGGTGAAAGTACATAATGGTTTCATAAAAATCAATTAAATTTATCATTATTTTATGTTTGAAATGTAATTCCCGCCCCCCCCCCCCACATCACAAAAAAAGATTTAAAAAATTTTACTTGTCATTTTTTATCCACCCCCGCCTCGATCGCCAAACTTGAAAAAATGCTAGAGATGACATGTCTGGTTGAACGCTTTGTGGCCAAAAATTGGGTTCTCATTTTACGTTAAATTTATATAGAAAAGTTATTCCCCACGCTAAAATGTTAATTTTTTTTTCTTTTCAATTTTTTTTCCATATTATTTATAAAGACTGCTTAAACGTATTAAGCCACAAAAAACCAGGTCTTAATTATTTTGGTCAATGTCAAGTTTCTTTCGAACTCACTCAAAAACTTTAAAATGACGACTTTTAATAGTGTTAGGTTGTGCTGAAAACGAATATTACGTTTAAATTTAGGGAAGATAAGTAGTTTTCATGATATGAAGGAATTACTTTTTCAAACAGTGGGGCATAATTTTCCTATATAGAGTTAACATAAAATGAGCACCCACTTTCTTGTCACAAAGTAATTTCTTCATATCATAAAACAAATTTAACTGTAATATTCATTTTCAGCACCCCCGAAAATTGGCGGTCTCTTTTTTTTTACTAAGATATGTGTTTATTTTTTTTGCATCTCATAATTTAGGACGCTAATTATGCTGTTAGTAAGTTTACAAAAGCATACTTTTGGTTTTTGTTCTTTTTTCATTATACAACTTGTATAGGTGTCTCTGCAGTTTAACATTTCAAAAAAATTCTATTTACATTAGGAGGCGGTTAAGTAAACTACAGAGACACCTGGTAAAATCTATACAACTTCTATAATTGAACACAAACCTTAAAAAATGAAAAACAAAAATATATTTTTGTAAACCGCTCGTGTAAGCTTACTGACAGCATTATTTACGTCCTAAATTATGAAAAATAAACCGACCTCTTCGTAAAAAACAGCGCCGGTATTGGGTGGTGCTGAAAAAGAATATAACAGTTTAATTTGTTTTATGATATGAAGAAATTATTAGGTGGTTAGAAAGTGGGAGCCCATGTTGCCTTAAATTTTTATATGAAAGTGATCCCCCATTTTTTAAAAAGTATTTTTTCATATCATGAAAACTACTTACCTGTCCCAAATTTTAATGTGATATTTTTAGCACAGTCGAAAACCATTAAAAGTAGTCATTTTCAAGTTTTTTGAAAGTTGGAAAGAAACTTTACATTGGCCATTGTTTTCTAGGGGTTAAAGTACGCTGGGTCACGTCGTAAAAATTGACCATTTGTAATTTAAGATATTCAATAAATTATAAAGAAAATCTGTTTCGCAGGCTATTAAACAGACTTGCTGTGGTATAATTATTATAATAAATCCTGGACAACACCGATTAAATTTTATAAACAAAAAACAAAAGGAGCACGGGATGATGGATTTTGTTCACATGTGTCTCTGTGACTAACTCTGTCCTCGTGAGGATGCAAGTAAATGAGAACATTAGTTTTAATTATTTTTCTCTAACAAATAAAAAAAGGTTACTTAAAAAGAAAGAATAAGTGAAAAAGTTTTCGTCCGAATTAAAATAAAAAATATAATTCAGCTTAGAATGATATTTCGAAACGAAAACAAAAACAGGAAATATTTAATAACGTGCTCCGTTTAAAACAATTTTTTAATTGAGCTATCACAGTTATTTCCCCTTTTTGTTTTCTGTTTTTTTGTTTGAAAATAAAACCTTTTTAGATTTCAGATAAAATAAATGAAATCAAACATAATTTTTTTAATTAGTACAGTTTGAACAAAACTATTATTTCGAATAAGCAATGCCATTGAGATAATTATTTAAATAGATTGCATTTAATGTGATATGTTAATGACCGTAACTCAGTAAGGAAAAAGTGGTTTAAAGAATGCTATATATTGAAAGTCCGTATACAATATAATGTCTCCTTTGACAGAAGTATCCTAATATGGGCATTAATATTTCTTGACCAGGAGATGTGTACACAAAAATGGCCTTCATATTTCTTTGGTGATTGGTAGTTGTACACACAGACACGAACGCTACTACTTTATATATATATATATATATATATATATATATATATATATATATATAAGTAGCGGACGGATGTTTATTTAAATAGACATTCGGACAGATTAGTTGCGGGCACCGCTTCCTAGGTGAAGGGGTAGAACTGCCGACTGTCATCACGACGGTTCTAGGTTCGATCCTCAGCTTCGGATAGGTGCTGGTCTAGTGGCACTGATGAGTTGTGATGCAACGAAACAGGGCTGTATGTCGATGACTATATATATATATATATATATATATATATATACATATATTAGTGATAGGATTATTCCAATTTTTCCCCCAATTCCGATTCAATTACCGATTCTGTCTTAAATTCCTGATCCGATACGATTCCCGATTCCGATTCCGATTCTTTTTAAATTTCTAAATATTTAATTAGTGATTTGTTTTTGTTTTTTTTTCTTCGAATTATTCTAAAACCTTCCTATGTCTGCATATACTTTTGCAAAGAAAATGCACTTAGTTTGTGTGGGAGAGAGACATATATTAAATATACGGGGGGGGGGGGGCTTTACATATTTTTTCTCGGATGTTTTCCTTTTGATTGATTGAACATAATGAAACAGCTAAAGATGCATATCTCTTTTTAAAACAAATACGATTTGCATTTGTCTTTAGTTGGCAAAATGCCATTTGAATATTTCATAAACAATTGAAAATAATTAACGATTGTTATGCAAAATAAAACGGTATAGGAATAGAATAGTTAACACATTCGCTTCTCCATTTTAAAGGAGTTTCTAAATAACATAGTTACTATACAGAAAACAATTCTTAACTTAAGAACGGATGTGAATGTATTCTTAACTATTCTATATTTCTCTCTACCAAATAATGTTTATGTGTTTACCGTAATCATCAATATTTGTCCTGTTATTACTCCTGACAATGCCAGATATGTAATAGATTGATTTGTTTTTATCATGAAAAAAATGAAAAACGAAACAAAACAAAATACAGATAATCATAATAGCAATACTCTTTATTAATATTGTGAGAATTTTTGACTAACACCTTTGGCTAAAAATATTATTTTTCTTTTGTTTCATTCGACTTTCATTTTGTTTTATGCGATTGCATATGGAAACCTTGAAAATCTTGCAGAAAAAAAAACACAAACAATTATTTTTATATTTAAACTTTCGTACATTAATTAAACCTTAAATATCTATTAATATTGCTCAAGCGTTTCTCAACTGGAAGTATCTGGTGACCCGACTTGCTGTCATATGCCAGTAGTAGGTGGGGGTGGCAAAACAGGTAATCATATGCCAACAGGGGGGCATGTAATTCTGAAAATCATCGATCAGATCAAAGAAAACAAATATCTTTGCATAATTTTTGATAGCACTCCTGATGTATCTCACAAGGACTAGATGAGTGAGGTGTTGCGCTGCGTAAAATTTGACGAAAATAAAGTGACAGTGGAGGGGTCGTTTCTCCGCTCCATCGAGACAAAAGGTAAATTTCTAAACTGATTTTGAAAGAACTGGATAACGATTGGATTCAGATTGGTTACTGTATTTACAATGCTGCTAGTATGGCACGCCAACGATTGGGTGTGCAGAAACTAATCTCCGAAATCAATCCAAAAACTCTATTTGTTCCATGCACTAACAATTCATTGAATCTGGCTTGTGTACATGCCGTTTCTGTAGCGGTTCACTCTGCCACATTTTTGGGACACTGGACTGTTTATTCGTGTTCTTTTTTTGCATCTACACATCGTTAGGATGTCTCGGTTCAGTTGACCGGTCTAAGTATCAAGCGGACTATGGGAACTAGATTGAGTAGTCGAGCAGATGCTGTAAATTATGTGGTAAATAAATTGTTGAAGGTCATCATTGCACTGGAACAGCACACAGAAGAAAAAGAAAATACAACCATAAGATCGGAATCATATTTAATTCTCAACTCGTTATTGTCGTTTCCGTTTCTTTTATTTCTAAGCCTTTGGAAAACTATTCTCCACGAAATCAATGATGCCCATAAGTATCTTCAAGAAAAGGGGCTGGATCTGCAACAAAATTCTGCTAGACTGACGGCATTGAGAGATTGCCTTCTTCAGAATAGAGAAAATATGGTGGATATAGCAATAGACGAGTCAAAAATTAAAAAAAAACACTCTGCTCTGAAATGGGGATAAGCATGGTGCATCCTATTCGCAAAAAAACAACAACAAAAAAACGAATGAGCGGTGAACGATTGACTGATGCAGCACTGTGGTTTGATACTGAGTTGATGATGGAGAATGCTGTCTGTCATAGACAGGCAGACTGAGGAAATACCTTATGATTTCAAATTCACAGTCTTCAATAATCAAGTAAATACGCTTTTCTTACACCGTCAACTCTGCTTGATAATAATTATGATAATCAGTTTGGTGAAGTTGACGAAGATATAGACAAAGATAAATGCTTTGCCGAAAGGAAGAGATTACAGTATTTCGTGAAAGCTTCAGGAAAAGACAAAATCAATAGACCTCTTGAACTTTTGAACTTTATACAGAGATACCACCTTGGGGATTCTGACCCTTTGCGATCTTGCTGCACATTTTCCTTACCCGAGCTATTAGCGTTGCCAGTTGTGAGCGCTCTTTCTCGAAACTCATAAAAAACTACTTTTGATCAAAAATAAGCCAGACAAGGCTTACAGATTTGACAATCCTCTCCATAGAAAGGGAACTTGTCGATAGAGTGAATTTTGAGTTATTTATAAAAAAACATAACATTATGTAAATTATTTTAAATATGTGTTGTAAATTACCCGCCCTAGATAACGAATTTTTTCCATATAAGTGCTCTGAATTTCCTGTCCTAGGGAAGGGACAATTATTTCATACATATAATACATGTCTTGGGGTAGGAAAACTATTATTTTGCTCAAAATGGCAAATGATACATAGACATAAAAAATTCCTCTATCCTAAGAATAACAGGTATGTTATACATTTTTCTTACTGCCTTATACGGTCCTGAGCAACGCCAGGTTGCCTTGCTAGTTTTATATAATATTACATGCGTAGTGTTTTCTGTAAAGTCATTCCGTCTCTTAATAAGACTTTTCGTATAAACAACACTAGAAAATTTGCATATGATTTATATGTAAATATGCATTCATGAAAAAAAATAGTACATATATAATCGAAGAAGAATTTTTTTCCAATATTTCAATGTATAACAATTAATAAATTATAGCTTTGACTTTGTTCATTATATATACTAGGTGTAATAATAATTCTGACAATACTTACCTGGAATATTAAAAGTACTTAGGCATTATTTTGCATGGTTATTTGATAGAATTTAATTTTTTATGTTAAAAAATACACATCTCAATATTTTTAGCGGAAATGCCTAGAAAAATGTATTACACAAAAACAGCATTTCTTTAATAAAATATTATATAGGCTTGCACACCTAAATCGACAAGTCTTCAGATATGAATATTACAAAGATATTTCAGTTTACATTGTCCTGGGCCGAAGGTACTAGCTAAGCGAGATTTAGTCTTGTTATTTATCATCAGAACGGACTGAAGTGGTGCGTACGTAAGAAAAAATGTTATTTAATCTTCCCCCCAAACAAGGCAAGTGCCACTTTGAAGTAGGGGGCTACTATCGGGGACAATTTGCGGGGGAATTATGAAGGGAGATGAGTAAAAAGATGTTTGTTCACATTAGATTTGAACTTCTGCATACCAGTACAGTCGTTAAAGCAGTATACTGGAAGGGAGTTCAAAAGACTTGCAGTTCTGGGGAAGAAATTATTGGAGTAAAAGGCTTTCTTATACCTAGGGATTTCTACTGTAAAGGGGTGGGACTTTGCTGCTTGTCAAGTTCGTCGGAGGTAGTCACGTCAAAGAGGTACAAGTGGTTGCAGTTCATCAGAGCAGCCACCATTAAAATAGAGGGATGCAACATTTCGTCGATGGGACAGAAGCTGAAGCTTATATGAGAGGTCAGGACCGATCAGGTTGATGACTCTCTTTTGAACACTGTCAAGGAGTGAGAGACAAGCAGCAGATGCACCAGTCCAAATGTAACATCAATACTCCATACATGGGTGAATGGTGGCCTTATAGTGGTGCAGGATACTTTCAGGCGTAAGTAATTTTCTGGCAAGGTCGAGAGAGCCCACCTTCTTTGCAGCAGCCTTGGCAATGCTCTCCATATATATTACAGTTCATGTTCCCTTTAAACGTTAGGCTAAGGAGTTTAAAGGAAGTACTTTCAGGCAGTGTATTCTTAGCCATTGCTATTGATGGTAGAAAAGGTTTGTTTTAGTTATTGAAGGAAACAAACTTAGTCTTATTAGTTTCATTTACCTATGATAAAATTATGAATTTTATTCTTCAATTGTCATCTATAGTTCTGGAGTCTTTTAATAACTTTTTGTATATTTTTATGGCTCGGTTTTCTTACTAGACTCCCAGTTAGTTTGCTGAAAAAAAATTGTAATTTGGGAAACGATGACCCCCAAACTTCTTTGAAAAATAACATGTACAACATTAACCCGATATAGTACTCTTTTACATTTTTACAACCATCTAGGCAAATTCATACGAAGTTCTTTTGGTCACACCTCGTCCACACGTTGATAAACATAATAATATAAAAATGACTCTTCCTGTGTTTATTTTACAGGAACCCTCTTTTAATAACCCCTCGGAACATGGTGCAATCGTTCTTACTTTATACTTAACAATACATCACATATCTTCCTTCATAAGAATTCGTTTGTATTTCAAATGTTTCACTTCAACTTATACTTAATACACCTATGCCAACATTCACACTAGTTCTTTTACTTGCATTGGACTCTCAATAATTGAAAACGACTAGCATTTGTCCGCTTAATCCAGCATTATATTAAACTGTTTTAGATTTATATTTGTTTAGAGACTTAGAAAGTCTGTATATAGAGACGTATCTTTGAAATTGGAAAACCATTTCTTCTTAATAAACATATCACGTAATGCAGGGGTTCTTAAATAATTGCCACTCAAGACATAGAGAGTCCAGTTCGTTTACAAAGATTATTTTGTGTTTCTACATATCTTTTTTTTCTTACTCGATTGCAAGCATAATTTTTTAAGGCTTCTCTCGTGCAATGTTAATTTGTTTTCACTGTTTTCTTGTTTTTTTATATGTTTAGATTTGTATTCATGTATTTACAAAATGCGCTTATTATTTTCTCCTTAGCTGAGTTTTGCATTGTCTCCATTGTTTCTGTAATATCGACAAACAAACACTTACGAACAATCAATGCACACTGCTATTCAGTTCATGCCAAATATCTCTTTAAATAAGATCTATCACAGACGCAGATTACGTGAGCCAATTGATACAGGCAGTTTGTTACTTTCCATCGCATCTTTTCCACGTGGATAAAATGTTTTCACTTTAAAATTTCGACGTTCAATGTTTATCAATTAAGATAATCTGATGTAAGCAAACTCTAGTCCTCTTTCTCGTTAAAGGCTGTTCTTGGAAATCCTTGCTAACAAGACACGAAGCCACTTCACATTAAACCCCATACAGGATTTACCAAGAATGAAAAATAATTACTTAAAAACACGAGATATCAGTTGGTCTTAGTTCTGAAAAGACCAAGTCTCTATGTAGGTGGAAACAGTCAGCAGAAAGAGAGTTTCACACATTTGCATTTTCTTTAAAAAAAAGACATCAGAATAGAAATTTGTATTATAATTAGATATTAAAACAACATATTTATGGAGACGATTGCATCATGGAGCCAACCCAGCTGGATAAGGAAAGTATAGAATAAATTAAAAAATGTCATAATGGTAATCATAACAACAGACAAACAATACTACGGCATACTCACATTAACGCACCGGTTCCCGTAAGATCACCGAAGTTAAGCAATGTTGAGCCTGGTCATTACTAAAATGGATGACCAATTTGTGAGTTCCAAGCGCTGTATGTAGGAGGACGTTAACACACCCCTTCAAGAACTGTAAAAACTTAACGTCGTCTTCTCCCCAAACGGGGATATATATACAACTGAGGATCGCTTGTGAAATTCATACTCCCATGAAACTTCCTCCTGAAGAGGAAGCCAGTTAAACCCAAATAGAGTTAGTGCATTTTCACACACACGAGCGCGCGCACACACTTACACACACAAACTAACAATAGCACATGCATGAAGTGATGTTGAAGAAAAGAGGATCTGTTGGGATCAATCAAATTACAGTTATATTTCAATTGCTCACAGGAAGATGGTCGAGAAGCAACATGAAAATAGAGTGTGATATTATTTTTAAGTAATTGTTATGTGGATAAATGGTAATAAACGAAGGAACACCGGATTTTTAGGAACGAAACATGTATTCACAACTTACAGGCAAAGTGAGTTGAGCATATCCATTCCTCAACGGTAGGACGTTTGCACACGTCCAGCTTGGTCGCGTGCCGGGCGCCGGTACTCGATACCGGAAGTGACTTCACTAGAGGAAGTGTCGTCATGACATAGATATTTGGGTTAATTCCATGGTGGGGCGTCTCCAACAATAATATTCTTTGAAACAGTATTGATATGACAGTAGTGATATGACACGGCTGGACTTAGAATAGAAACCTGAAAAAAAAAACATAATAAAAATATATGTTCTGTAAATATTCATGGTCGAATCCTAACTTTTTTTAAAACATCTGCTATCCTGAACAACGTAATGTAATATTAAACAATACATCAGCAATTATTCACTTATTTTGACTGAAATCTAAACGAAATATCAGATAATTACTATCTGATATTCTTTAATCAAACGCTGTTTCATCGAAAGCCGACTCAGAAGATTTTCCCTCTCTTGCATTCAAAATACATACAAATTAATTAGAGTATGTTTCGCTTTACATTAACGTTTAGTCGGTTATATTCTAAGACAGTAACGGTAATTATCTGTCAGGTTTCATCGATGTTTCTGTTCTAATGTTTTCTTTTCACTTTTAGTTTAGATATTTAATAAGACGTCAAATCATATATCCGGAAAAGACTTGTATATATCTTTGAATCAATTCCCGAGAAATATAATCCTTCAAATTTGTGATTTGGATAATCGTTTATTTTCATACTGTCGGGACAGTATGACATAACTCAGAGCGTTCAATGAAAAGAAAGAGTAATTTTCAGTCATACACAAACTCGATCATAAATATAAACGAATTAGATAGCATCAACATTTTTTGTTTCTGTCGTGGTTGGTCGTTCTGTTTTTATGTTCCTCCGTTCACATGTTGGTAGATTTTGTTTTCATTATTTTCAAATGTCCTGTTTTGCTTGCATTGTTCCGCTTTGTATCTTATATCACCTTCGTTTACTGCTATTTTTGATTTAGTTGTTTCTTATTTACCCCCTCTCTCTCTCTCTCTCTGTCTCTCTCTCTCTCTCTGCTAGTTATATTTCCAATTTTCCATCTTAGCCACGTCGCTTTCTTCCTGTCTATCGGTTTTTACTTGTTTTATTCTGTTAATTTGGGTTTCTAGCCTTATTTCTCATCCAGGTTTTTTTTTTACGTATTTTTACCCGACTGTTTTTCTTTTTTCTGATTCCAACCTCGTACTTACCATCTTAGCTCCTGTGTAAATTAAATTGTAATTGTATCAGTTGTAATTTGTGGGAGGAGCTTGTTCACCTTCTCCGTATCATTTTGCTTAGCTGTTCATCATCATCATCATCATCATCATCATCATCATCATCATCATCATCATCATCATCATAATCATCATCATCATTATCATCATCATCATTGGCTCACAAGATGCTTTCATACAGGAAATCAAAAATTTCTCCTTCATAAAATCCTGTGGTGTTTCCTGGAAGCTGAGTGACAGCAAGTCTCTTCAGATTTCCAGTACTCTCCGACTCATACGATAAGATTTGCAAATGACTTTGCATTATCGCACGTGGCCGAAATGAATTTACCGTGGCGAAGTACCGATGCATTATATGAATATTTATATATTGAAGAGTTTAGCTTCAAAATACTCGAGTATATTTAATAATGATGTGTTCCGATTTAAAAATATTAAGGTGTATTACCAAAAGAAATAAAGTGTGAATACAATGTTGGCAAAAAAAAGTCTGCTTAATTTTGTACAATAAATTACTGTTTATATCTTTTGGCATAAAAACGCCAATATTTGGGCGCTAACTTTTTTTAAATTTAGTTTGCAAAAAAAATAAAAATGTTTAAGTTCGTTCAATAAATTTCCGTATTTATCTTTCGACAGAATAAAAAAAACGCAATGTCGTGATCGTGGTCGGCGTCGAATACGTCCTACCCGATCTGTAAAACAAACAAACAAACAAACACATTTGACTGTACCTATTTACTATGCCTCCCCACGGGACAGAGTTAGACACCAAGGTCGTTTTTTAACGTGGAGAAAAGGTACAAACATAAAAATTGTCTCAGTCGTGAAGGATTTCTCCTCCACCGAAAGAGAACAAGAAAATGAAGTGCAGCATCTGAAGAACAGATACTACACTTTGATACCAAAAGGCCAAGGAAATATTGTTAAAGGAAAATAAATACAATTCTTGGCAAAAAATAAGTAAGCTTTATTTAGTTCAATAAATTTCTGTATTTATTTTGCAGCATAATAAGAAAAACGCAAATATGTCTGAGCTAACCTCCTCAATTTAGTTGGCAAAAAATAAGTTTATTTTCGTTCGTTCAATAAATTTTTGTATTTATCTTTCGGCAGAAAAAAAAACATAACGTCGTCGTCGGAGAAAGTGTCGGCGTTTGTTTATTTAAAGTTTGTAAGAAAACCTTAATATGAAGTCACAGATATTTGGAAGCTGAACTCTTAAATGTCTAAATAAATATGTAGTTTAGTGTTTGAAACATCAGCAGTTTACGCGCAGTTTGTTTTATGCTAAAAATAAATCAGTTGTGCTAAATATGTAATGTTACTAAGCGTACGTTTATGAAGAGAATACGTGAATTCCAGTATATGAGACTTTTTAGAGCTCAGCCAATAAGAATGGAGCCATTTGGGCTAAGGAGGCTTTATTATTTCTTAAAGGAAATAAGAAATATAATAGTATTTCAATGTATATATGAGTCAGTTACGACCGGTGTAAGCACATTGGCTGTGGAATATGTAGAATTGTTTCCGGTGACAACTGGTAGTGGTCATAGGATCAAATATTTAAAGAGAAAAATAGGGACTCCTTCCTCTGAAGATGCTTCGAGTGTGATGGTGTTGCTCGTCGGGTGCTATGTAGTATTTTATTATCACGACTGAATGAGTATTAAATGGTGGTCGAACGCTACATAAAATAGTTGCTAATATGCTATATGTACTGAATTGTATGTGTTATACGTTGTCGCAAACCTATGATACTTTGGTCCAGAGGGAAATTTCTGCAGCAATTTCATTATTTTTTTAATTATTATTTTATTATCTATTATTTTAGAAGATAACAACTATTTAAACGAAATGCTGTTTCGTAATCATTTTTTGGTGCAACTAAATATAACGCATGGGTTAAGGAATGTAACATATTAGAATTTGTCGTACCACGTGTGTCATTTTATTCTGTTGACAGAGATCAAGTTCGCCAAATTTCTAATTCTCGACATAGAAAAATATCGAGATTGAGTGTAAAATTATAACAGAACATGATTCATGGTAAAAACTCATTTTCTTTTAGAAAAATATTCCTCTCCCGTTTGCTTATAAACATTAACTGTTATTATACTTTCCCGCTAAGCGTTTTCTATATGGAAATATAAGCTAATTGAAAATTATACGATATATAGTTTTCTCACATATAGGTTGTATGCGCATTAAATAATTCGAATTACTTAACCATAACTATGAATGTTGTTGATAAGTTCTATCTAATAACATTTGAAATTTATAGTCTTAATTCACAGAATATATATATATATATATATATATATATATATATATATACACACACATTTTTATCATTCAATATTTTGGCAAGTTATTTAGTTTTACATGAAAAACTAATAAAAGACTATGTTGTCGCTTAATATACAAATTGAATTATTTTTTTATAAAACTATAAGCCATACTTTTTTTACCTTTATTTATGAAGTTATTCCTTATAATTGTCATTTGTAAATTTGAATCCTTTCATAAAAGAACGTTTGATAAGATCTGTATATCCAGAGATGGCTTAATATATAACAGTTTGAATTATTGCGAACGGCATTTTCAAACGTTGTATAGCACGAAACTGATTTATTTTCATCGTCTGAAAAAAAAACTTTTTGTTTCGTTAAACACTGGTGGAAGTTGTAGTCTGTTTAATTGGACTGAGTAGTTTATGAAACATTTATAGCTGAATATGATTACATTTGTCCCGATTTCTGCATAAGTTTGTCATCATTATTGATTCATATTAATTCCTAAATGGGCATGGAAAATATGACAATACTTATTTTACTTTATTATCACAATTCTCTATACGAAATATCCAACATAATTTTCTTCTAGTAAGATAGATAATGAACTGATTTGTTTATGAAGAGTATATAATCAATAATGTTTCGTTTCATTTCATGATAAATTAATTTATAGAATGTATTATTCCGAACTACATTATTTACGACATTTATTTGTTTTTTGTTTGTAAAACCTCGATTATTGTTAATAAAAACAGTATTCTGTAAATAGTGGACATAAATCCAAAGATATAATGAAAAGTGTTAGCATAACAATTATTTAAATGGTACTCATGAAAATGAATTAGAATCAAAATTAATGCTAATATTAAGTTATCATTAAAATATGTGAATCTTGTTAATTCATATTGGTAAGGCGAAATTGCAATGATAGAGACGCCAGTCGAATAATTTAAATCATTATCACAACAACGTGAAGGATGTAAGTTCATATAGAAACATTGATTTAATTTGAATAAAATAAAATACGCATCAAGTGCGCTTGAAAGCCAAATCACAACGTAATATTAGGAAAATAATATTATTTATCTTTCAAGCGCACTTGATGCATATTTTATTTTATGGCAACAGTTTTTTGTCATCGAAATTTTTGAAAAATAAGTTTACTCATACAAAGAATTACATTGATTCTTTAAAGATTATTTATGTATTTCGGATCTAAAGATTGGCATTTAAAATGTAATTTCTTAATACCGTGCTTTTCCTGTATATGCGATGCAATAACAACGTAAATTGCTTTTAAGGAAAGCTATTCAAGGTCAAATATGCAATGGAAAACTCGATAAAGTTTTTAATCGAGTTCTTTTCACAAATTTTACACAACAAATTTAATTATTTGAGAAAATGCTCATAATTTGCCATTCATATTTTACGAAGAATTAAATAAAAAAACATTGATTTGATTACTTACGTGAACATTACACGTTGTAAAAGTTTGATTAATGATTTCCTTAATTGTATACAACGTAGTTATAATCATTGCCACAAAAAATCGGAAACACTTTGTGCAAATTGATGGACATGTTACATAAGGGAGGGAGAAGAAGAGGATTTTACTTGGACACTTTACTTGAGGGATACTGGTACCCTGGTGATGACGTGCCCATTTTACTAATGAAGAGAAGAAGTTTACGACGATGAGAGAGAGAGATATTACGAGTGTTAAAATACGAGAGAACGGGACCCAAGATCCCTTAAACAGTTTGTCTAGTGGTTAGGACGCTTGTTGTGTATTTATGTGTTTGAATTAAAGAGGATTCATACCTAGTTCCGCTGCTCTGGTAGAGTCTTCATCTGGGTAGAGCTCTCTTGCTGTTTTCGCCGGAATACACAAGATGAAGACAGATGTTGGGTTTTCAACCTTTTATTCTCCCATGCATGATCTGCAGATGCCGCCATCGATGGTCTCCATTGTGGGTACCTACCACGTCCCACGTCTGGGGCGCGCATCTCCCCCCTTACTTAGGAGAGAACCATTTTAGACTTCTGCTCGGCTCGGCATTTTCTGAGAGGCTCAACGTTTCACCAACCTTGCCACGTAGCATCACATGACATCCGGTTAGATGAAACGTCACTTCCTGCAACGTGGATTAACTACAAAAATATCTCTCTGACCTCCTCCCACCCTCTCCCTCTCTCTCTCGATCTACTATCTAATAGAGACACAGAGAGAGAAAATAGAGAGAGTATGGAAGAGCCAGAGAGAGAGAGAGAGAGGAAAGATGCTCTTTAACAGACACATCATCTCACAGTTATTAGGTATTCATCTCTCTTCTAACTAGAAGTTGTTCATTTTTATAGAATATTTTTATATATGAATTAAAATGTTCGTAAATTTCTTGTCGGTTCATTTGCAACGCTAATTTTTCTGTTATTCCTTATTCTCGTCTCTTGTAGACTATTCCAGTTTTGATCCGCAATGGACTATTATTTTGGGACCCATTTTAACAAATTTTGTTTTCTGTCAACCTGGAGCATAAAATATGTAATATTAAAAATACAAACGTCTGTTTACCTGAGGTACGTCAACCATATTTTTATTCCTGCTAACAATAATAACGAAATAGAGAAACTGAACGATCATTTTCAAACTCCGCACTTGTTTCGCGTATGAATTACATACAAACAATAGTATGCAATTTCTTGACGTTCTCATAGACACATAGACTCCAGCAAATATGAATTCATCACTTATCCGTATAACCCGACTATTGAAACCAATAGCTGCATCTTTAACTTCGAACATGAATATCTATACCGACGCAAAACCACAATTATAAAGAATCTAATTCCTTGAGCCTATATAGTATTCTACAACGAATTAAATATATAACCAATTCCCCGATGTCTTAGTCGATACAATATTAAACCAAGCTATCAGTTATAAACCTAAACTAAATTAATGATAACTAAGTTAACAATCCCCAACCCATCAATATATTATATCGCAACCAGTTACACCACAACTTTAAATCAGAGGAAAAGGTTCTAAGATAAAACACCTCCATATATATCCCTAGTCATTAATAATAAGATCAGAATTATCATATGTAACAAGAAATTAACACTTGCCAACCTTATAATTAAAAACAATACTTCACAAATAACAAAATCAGTCGACGAAAGCAGTGTGGTCTAACAATTCAAATGTCTATTGGGGGAATGCATCTTCAATAATAGAAACACAGATAGATACATTGCATTCACAACCAACACAATGTCCAGACGATTAACCCTACACCTTTGAAATACAAGCTTGATTTTCCAATACCTAAAACAACATGGCTGCCCTCATTCCCAATTTAGAAAAATCCTAGTTGAAAACATGAAAATCATTC
>NC_136495.1:64838050-64863050 GCF_053919585.1 Euprymna scolopes | reverse complement strand
AATGTTTCTGGTCTAGAAATATCGCGATTGAATTGAATTTTTCGATTATAGACAAATGCATTAAACGTTTCGTCTAGAAGCCCCCGGAACTTGCTATGTTTAAGAATAACTTTTCTTTATTTTATTTTCGAAAGCATTAAGAATAGGATTCTTTTGCAGAACAAAGAAGATCAAAATAAAACTCAACATTTGCGTTTAAGACAAAAAATATAAAACTACATTACAAAATCTATAGTATTAGGGCGATTTATACATATACACTCTCAGATAGGCACACACACGCATACACGCGAACACATATGTTAGTGTGTGCCTATCTGAAAGTACAGATAGACAGATACTAGCATATACACATATATGTATATGAATAAATATATATAGAGAGGTGTGTGTGTGTTTGCATACATGCTTGTATGTTGTTTGTATATTTACTCTTTAATATATATCACTAAATCATGTTTATATTAAATTTTATTGTTTGTATTCCGGCAACATTTATGATTATAATTCTATAAAATACTTGTCTCTTAACTAGGAATTCCCCAATACGCGTTACCACACTTAAAAGTAAGATTATTAAAAAGTGTGTGCACACCCGTTCTTGATAAGTTAACAAACAATAGAAATGTTTAGTACAGGCTGGAACGATAAAATTGTTACTCTAAAAAAGGAAGACTACAGCTTTGTTTAAAAAGTTTTATTGATAAAATCAATTCAGGTAACTTGATTATGTAGAGCTGACATTTATTCAACGAAGCCACCTTCAGTTTAAATCACCGCCTCATAACCGGCCCAGAACTGGGAGCATGCCTTTTCCACAAACGCCGGCGGGAGCTCGGCGAATCCTCGGCGGATGGTGGCGAACAGGCTGGCTTTCTGTTTGTGGAAGGTCATATTGGTGATTTTCCAGACTTATGACCAAATGAATTCTTCCAGCGAGATCAAGTCGGGGGAAGGAAGGAGCCCAGCCAGAGAAGGGAACAACGTCGTAGCATTCCTTAAACCAAGCCTGGACCCCTTTTTGGACTTGTGGGTCGGATTCGAGTCTTGCTGTCACGCCAGCGTTCACCTTATTTCACCAAGGGATCACCGCACTCTTCAGCACATCCTAATACAGTTTAGTGTTAACTTTCAAGTCGACTTCGATGTGAGGTGGCATGATGTGGCAACAATACCAACCATAGTCGGAAACTGTTTTTATCATCCTGGGCACGTTGCTGTTATTCGTGGCAATTCAGCGATACATTTTGAGGGTGCTGGAAATAATTTTAATGTGATAACATGGATCAATACGGAGCATGAGTTGTAAGCGGCGCATGCAGTTATAATAAATCGACCAAAATTATAGAACATAACAATGATTAAGTAGGAAGTATTTAGATATGCAAAAAAATATTGATGCACTCTCGTTTAATAAAACATTATATATAAAGTCTTTAATGTTTATCAAACACTATCCTCAGTTATTACCTAGCGTGTATTTTTCGGACCGGAAAGTAAGCTTCTTACGTAGATAAAATAAAGGGTGTCATTTGAAATTCAATGAAGGTGCTCGATTTCGACGTTTACCTTTTCGAGGTTTTAAAGATATACATGGATAAATTCTTAGGTTACATCGGATGAAACGTCGTAACTTGAACATCCAAAATAAGAACCGTAATTCAGATAATGCTTAGAATCTTATAATACAACTTATCTATTTTGTAAGAGGTGAATGTAGTTTGTTTGACATATTGTATAGTATTCATGTATTTCTTATACACATTACATTTTTATTTGCACAGTGGTCACCTGGGAAAGTCGGTCTGGTGGTATATCCGTGTTATATAATATTTCGAGAAAGATCTCTTCGCCAGATGTTTATTTATTTATTTATTTGACTTTGGTTCAAACGTGCTGTTATAAACAGTAACCGTCTCGCGGACAATAATTGCCCGAAAATTGTAAATAACATATTAATTTTATATGGTTAGGTGTTTTTTTTAATTCATTTCTTTATTTTTATTTCTAATTTTTGTAATTTATTTTTTTATAATAGTTTATCTTTGGTTTAAACGTGCTGTTTTAAACAGTAACAGTCTCGCGGTAAACAATTGTCAAGAACTTGTTGATAGCTTTTAAATTTAATATGATTAAGTTTTTTCTTTATTTTTATTTCTAATTTATTGATTTATTTGTTTTTATAATAATTTATATTTTATATTGAGTAGATTTAATTAATTAATAAACTGCGTTTCTGCGTTCTGATTGAGATAGGTGGGGGACATACAATTTGAACAAATCGGTTGGTAAAGGGAGACTACTTGATGGGCTGATCTAAGGGGGGATAATAGTTACATATATTTCTTCTCTGTTAAGTGTATAACGTTGCATTACCTTTTTATCTATTTTATTTATTTATTTTTATTTAAGCAATATTATTCCTATTCTGGGGGTATTTTATTTAAATCGTTATGTAATGTATATATACCCATTCATGGATTCTTGTATCTTTAATTTAATTATATAGTAATATTCTACTGACTATAATTATTTATTTATATATGCAATACGTTATGGCGAAATGGTTAGAGGTTATTTCGAGAGTTATCCTAATTTTTAAAAATATATATATTTACTTATTTATTAATTTAATTTAGTTAACTTGGATTTCTGTTTTTAGTGTATTATGTCTTATTTGTTATTTGCGATTAATATTATTAAGCTTACTCGGAGAAATCAAATAGGCTATATTAGGCCATATAAACTTGAATAAGCACATATACATGTCATGTATATGTGCTCGCACCATCTAATTCATATATCATAAGCTTGCTATTTAATCGTTATACATTGTTGATATTATTAATATGTAGTAATCTTATTTATTAGTTTGTTTATATATGGATATGTACACATGTATTTGTAAGTTGTATTAATACAACTTTCTCAGCTTGTGTCTTTCCGTTTACTCTGCATTGTACCGCATTCTACACATTCTATTTATCTATTGTGATAAAAAAAATACAGAATAATTATCAGAGGCAGAGTAACTTATATTTATCGTTTTTTCCATGGTTAGTGCTCGTCTGAGCTGCAATCCCTGGTCCCCCATCGTCAATCTTTCGCAGAAAACACCCGTCTAGATGAAACCACTGTCAATAATTTTCCCCATTCTTTATCTTTGCCTAAACTAAAAGGTAGATTCCATGAACAAAGCTTCTTTCTTAGAAGTGCAGATCTGTGGAACTCTCTGCCGTTGGCCTGTTTCCCATATAACTACAACTTAGATGTCTTCAAGTCCAACATAAACAAATTCCTGATGAACCGCCCCCTTAACTAAGACACTTTATCGAATCTCCATTACTAACGATTACTATGATATTGTCCTATTGACTACTGTACACGCAATAATCCTTATGTCTAAATTATATATTATATATTAGTTGAAAATTTTAATGCATTAATCTCCGGCAATATGGAATCTCAAGCTTTTTGTATTTGCACATCTATCGTATTTTTTTACATTCATTTTACCGGAGATAATAAAGTGAGAAAAACAGGAATCATAAAACTATATGTGCAGAAGACTCGCATATTTGCCAAACACTGTAAAAGAAACTGTAATTCGAGAAAGTAAAAAAAAAAAAAAAATAGCCGGGAGTAAAAACCATGGCGACATATCTACAGTAATATCTACATCAATAACAACACAAGGCAAAAATAATCGATTGCAATGGAATTACAGAATTAGCATCACAGATCTACCAGATTCGGTTTCCTTCGATTTTATTTACAATCTCTTTTGTATTTTTATTAAGTGGCCATTTTCCTTTGTTCTCTAACATTTCTATTCCTTTATCCGGAATGTTTTCCACGTCTTTCGAAATATAATTAATCCGTTGGTTGTTTCAAACAAAAGAATTGGCCGAAAAAAATGTAATAATTGATTATATTACACTAAGCCTTCAAAAGTTCTTATCATTTTTTAAAAACTTATCTGACTTTCCAGTGTGTAAATTTAATTTGTTAGTGACGTCGATATGCAAAGTATCGTAAAATGTATATTTAAGTTAGGAAGTTTTGAGAGAAAACTAAATCGGGAAGAAATATTATGTAAAAAGAGGAAATATTCTAAAGAATGCACACACGCACACACATATATATTACTTATTATTCTTATAACTAAACATTAATTATAAGCACACACATTTATATGTATATATATATATATATATATATATATATATATATATATATATATATATATACTTCAGAATAGTTTTTATTTAACAATCAGTTGTTATGGAAACGTGAAATTGTAGGTTTACAAAATATTACTGGCAGTAATATTCTATAAGTTATCCCATCTAAACAGGAATTGCTCGATATGCAAGATAGAGCAAATAAATTACATTGTAATTCAATGAATTTTAAAAATCTCTCATTGAAATGAAATGAAGTGGTTGAGTTTCATATCAAAGAATTTGTATTATTCTAAGCAAGACAAAGAATGCTTTAGAAAATTAATCTCCTTAACCTATAGGGTTTCGATGTCTACCATCTCATCAGAGGAGAGAAAATATTAGCAAATAGTTATAAAGGTATGTACCCTATTTGCTAAAGTCAGTGAGACATGGAAAGTCAAATTGAAAATAATGCATTTACCAGAAGTCCTGTATCAGGAGGATTTGTAGAAAAAAGGATATGAATGTATTTTTAGATCCAGCTTGCTTGGTAAAATCCATGTTATACGTTCTTTACATCCGTTTGGTAATAATGCCCAAGCTATATATTGGGTAATCCGCATAGCTGTGTAGATATCCGAATCGGGCAAGTGTTTGTATAAATTTGTTTGTGGGTCCAGCGATAATAATTCAAAGTCTGGTGGAAACCTTTTAATTAGAAGTCTATATTATTTTATTGTGGCGAAGTGTTAGGGAGAGTAGGTAGTGGTAAGTGGTAGGAAATGGGATGAAATATATGTGCATATTCATCTGTATATACATATATATATGTCTGTGTATGTGTATGTGCGTATGTATGTATATGTGTGTTCATATGTATATGGGGATGAATATGCACATATGTTTCACCCCACTTCCTACCACTTACCACTACCTACTCTCCCTAACACAAATATAGTTTACTGGGAATATAGGTTAATATTCCTTTCGTAAACAAAGAAAAAAGTTTTGGACACGCATTTCCAGAACAGGTGAAAGAAGACATATGTTTTAAAACGTGTATGACGTCATGGTAAATGTGAAGTTCTCGATATAGTTAGAAACTTTAGAGTTAAGTGGAGAGAGTCTGAGAGAGAGTGTGAGGACGACAGACGACAGTCTGGACATGGGAGTCGAACGTCTAGAAGTGAGACGGTCACCTTTGAAACTTAGAATATGAAACTTGAATTCTTTACTATGAAAACCACGACCGGTCGGAAGAAGAAATAAACCCATCATGTGTTTTTATAAACGTCGTCTTTGTGTTGTAATTCTACCAAAAAGGTAAAGTGAAATTGTAATTATATGTCTTATATATCTGTGTTATAAAATGTCTTTACATGCACAATGTCTCCTCACTCAAAGAGCTTCTACACTTCTAAGTATGCACATTTAATATATATGAGTCTCTTCATAACACGAACGCAGAACGCAACAACATCTCTCGAAGTCTCTCAACAGCATCACTCTCACTAAGACTCTCTAAGACTCTCACTTAAGACCTAGAAATAACAACAAGAAATACGAACAATAACAACAATAATACTAATAATGAACTATACAATAAATTACTAACTAGCTTTACCTACGTATTGTGCACTTTTGAAGTAAATACTTAAAGTTTACGCATAAATCTATACTTTCGTATATTAATTTGATGTGAGTAAATTAAGTAGTAATATATATATATATATAAAGTAAATTGTTTGTGTGTATGTCTCTGTGTGAACACTTTCCTACTAAACTACTCTGTCAGTTATCAGTCTATAAACTTGAGATTTAACGTAAGGGATATTGATATTAGGGAAATATTTTTAATTGGTTTTCGGCCAGACATTTGGTTGTCAAGGGGTCAAAGTTCAACGATTTGACATTTGAAAGTTCTACAAAACTTCTCCGTAAATTTTGGGTCAAACACTTGGAATTTGAAATGTAGATTACTTGGCAATGTATCAAACGTTTTAATTTTATTTCAGCCTAAAACAATGAATGTTAAGAGGTCAAAATTCGTGTCAATATCTTTTTTTTAATTACCTCTGCATTCTCTACCAAATTACTCAACTAACTTTTGGTCTAAACATTTAAAATTTGACTACCAAGGGGTCAAAGTTGAAAGAGTTGACATTTGCTGAAACTACCAAACTCATTCGCCAATTTTGTGTCTAAATATTTTTATTTTAGATGTAGGTTACCTGACTATGAGTCAAATTTTTAATGTATATACATATATGCACATCAAGTTATTAACAGTACATACGGAACGAGAAAAGCCGGGCTGAAATGTTAGTATATACATTAAACTAATGCACTTAGTCTTATAAATAAATATTATCAACAAGCAAATGTGTTATCTACACAACCAATCAATAGTGTGGCTTAACTGTAAGCCTGTCCAATGATCTGAACACTAGACCCGTGTAACTACACACCAACATTTACCATGCAGTTATTAATATAGATGATCAACCTAGTCAACAACAAATTTTTTGTTTTCGTTATTCAGATGATATAGGACGAATCTAATGCGCTGAATTCAACAATTACATAAGTATTGGCTAATTTTCTTAAGATTCTTAGCTATGCCCATATGTTTTCTTTTTATTTTACGTTTTGCTCACATGCAAATTCTTGATTCGGCCGTATAAAACAACCCAGAATCAACTATGAAAATCTAGACAACATTAAAAACGTAAAAAAAAAAAAAATTCTGCCCAGTGTTAGAATACTTTGTATAAAAAGCATACGTGTTATTAGCTTCTTAAGTTAGCATGGCTATAACGCTAGAATAAATCAGGTAAAGATACATTAAATCTAAACGCGACGCAATACTCGAAGTAATTACCAAACGACAACCATTTTTCTCAAGCTAATGTAATTATGAACAAGCCAAACTAAGAACTGCATTAATTTAAATGAGAAGGAGTAAAATATGTAGATGCATTCATAAAATAAATGAAATGGAACGGATTTTCTTTAACTTGAGTAATTTCTATGTCATAATACGCCTACAAAAAGTTATGCAAAATATACTTTAAAATGAATATTATATTTTTATTCACTATCTGGTTATATTAACTAAAATTCAACCATCTTCAATTTTCGAATATAAATACATATATATATATATATATATATATATATATATATATATATATATATATATATATATACACCGAAGCGTCTGTATGTTAAAATAATTCCAATGTTTAAGACATTCATTTTAAGATGGGACTCTTTAATTTGCTGAACTGTCAGCGATTTAAATTGAATTGACGGAACTCCAGTTCATATATATATATATATATATATTTATATATATATATATATATATATATATATATATATATAGTAGAAATGGTAATTAATAAAAATCTGAGGAAAGTGCTCAATAATGTTGTAGAGCAGATATGCGTTTTAGTACCGTTTTTGTTCTGTTCAGTTACATTATTGTTTCAACTACGCGACTGTTTTTGGCCGTTATGTAGCCTCCTCAGACTTTACAGAAAAGTTTGTTTATGGTGGAATGAAAGAATGAATGATGTCAGGGGATGGGTGCGAGAAAAGCGGAAAGAGAAAGGGGTAGCTGGGAGGCGGGGTGCTAGGTAGGTCGGTAATGTTTTAGTTTTGGAGTTCAGGAACATTAGGTGGTTGTAGGAGGTCTGGCAAGTTCATCTCTGGTGTGGCTAAGGACATAGGGATATATGTAGGGGTAAGAAGACGGGGGTTAGTTTAAATTTTGGGTTCTAAGGGTTAGATTGCTGGCGGTTCGTTAGTGGGATGATATCTTGGTAAGTATGTCTTGACCTGTTGGGTGTTCCCTTAGGCTGGGAGGGGCGGGGGGTCTACGATTCAGTTTATCCATTTGATTTTTATTTATTAAGTGCTTTGAGGGGGGTTAGCATGGGGCCGTACGCGGAGCACACACATGCGCGCATATACACACACATACACATGAAGAAACACGCACATGTATACATACATCTCCACCTCAACATGAAAACACATCCGCATATGCATACATGCACACACATACACCTGCATTGTTCCCGTTGACCTTAAATGACCTTAAAGTGTTGAGTATGTGCGCGTAAGCATGGATGCGCATATATACATACTCATACACACATTCACCCATAAATCCGTGCAAGTGCATACATGAGCTCACCTGCATATATTGATTCAGACATACATGCATTCCCACGTATATATGCAAGCGTACGCGCACATACATACACTTATACTCGTGAACACATACATCAACTTACACATAGCTGCACGCGCATACATACATCTACACGCGCATACATACATATGTGGACAGCAGGTAGCGGGCACCTATACTCTCACATACATCTACACGTACATAGGTACGTACATATATCGATACTCCCATGTACACACGAACACACACATGGGCTCATACACCAATATATACCGATACACACATACCCAGATATATATAGGCAGTTATTGGTATAGACATATTCGTCTACATAGATGTAAATCTAAATTCATTCGTGGATATATAGACGTAATACGTTCCTTAAACGTAGATGTAAGTATACATAGATGTAAACATAAACTCATTCTTAGGTGCATAGACGCAATATTTTCATTAGTCAATGTTTTTAATAATATGATGTGATTGCACACGTGAGCACCGACGCACACACACGCATATATATACACCCTTACAGATACACGCCCCCACACGCATGCATGTAAACACCTATACATGCATACACGCATACACATATGCACACATACATGCACCCATACATACATTGGCAAGGATACACATATACGCGCGCATACGCTCCGATATCTACGCATGCATATACCTACAGATATACAGCGTGACCCGTTGTAGAATATGGACACAGGTTCCACACACATGTACCTACATACGTAATAATGAACGCACACGTAATTGGGATAGTGGTCCTAGGTAGATATACTTATAGATTTTGGGGAGAGTTTGTAGGCAGTTTTATAGGGATTATGTACTGTAATTATTGTTTATTGTTGGGGTATTATAGATCGGTTTAGGCGGAAGGCTATATTTGGATGTCATACTCCAAGGTATATGTCTATGCACATAAGACACCGGCCACTTATGTATTTCAATACGTACTTACCTGTGCAGGTGTAAATCCACTTAGTTATAGGTAAAAAAAAATCTGTGTTAACTCGTGGAGGTGGCATGTAGAGTGTGCTGGGGTTTGGTAGGTGAGTTTGACTAGGGTGATGAGAATTGACGCCGATTATCGGGTGGTTATGTGGGATAAGGTTATGGCGTGTTTAGGGTTGGTGGGGATTGAAGGTATGTGTTATTTTGTTGGATTTAAGGGGATTCTTGGGGTGTGGGGAGAATTGGTTAAGGGGATTTAGTTGAGTATATGTTATGGTTATTTTGTGTATGTGGTAGGTGGTTGTATTAGATGTATAATTTAGGGGATTAAAGGTGGTGTTGTCTAAGGGATGTTTTAGTAATGTGTATAGTTGCTAAAGAGGTGAGATTTGTAATGCCTACAGTTTATGGTGGTTTCCTGTTTTTTGTTTAGTAATTCGTCTTTGTCTTTAAAATTGGAGATAAGGAGTTTCTTGTTTAGGCAGATGGGACATGGGGAGTTTAGGGATTTACATGTTCTCGATTTTCTAAGGATTCCCCATTTAATGGTTGGTGTAAGGTTATTTTGGATTAGATGTAGATGGTGGGTAGTTAATGAGGTTTTGTTAGGGTGGTTGGGGTTTGTGAAGGAGCATTTATGCACTCTAAATCTATCCTCGAACAAGGTGCCGGCCAGACCAATATAGTATTTTTTGTCGTTTGGGTTATCTATAGGTGTGATTATAGCTTTATATACTACTTCTCTATGTAGGCATTGTTGATTAAGTGGGCATTCCGATTTGCTGTTTCAGTTGCACTTGTTCTTGTTGGTGTTGTTTGTATTTTCATCTTTGTTAAGTATTTTTCTGTTGTGTCTCTTGATTATTTGTTCTAGGTTGTCTGTGCAACTGTAGCTGAGTTTATTGTTTTTGTTGACGATTTTGTGTAGTACGTGGTTTGGCGGGAAGAGGTTGTTTATTAGTTGGAAGAATTTAATGCCAAGTTTTGTTTTGACCATTGTGTGTAAGGGGGTATTACCAAATTATTTTCCTAGTTCTATTTTTCTTGGTTGGGGTATTGGGTGGATTAAGTTTAATGTAATTAAAGGTTGTGTTTGGGTGACCACATTCCTTAAGTGCATTTTCGTAGAAGGGTTTGTGTTTGTTAAAAATTGGGAGTTTGGAGGAATTGGTGCTAAGTCTGTTTTCGTTAGATGTGGGGATGTGTTTGATGATATGTTTTGAGTGGTTTGATAGTGGGTGTATATAGAGTGGGTAAGTATTGTCTTTGGTGTAGAGTTCGTATGTGTTATTTGTGAGGTTGAGAGTTATATCGAGAAAATTGACGGATTTTATGTTGGATTTGATGTTAAGTCTTAGGCGTATTCTGTTCATTTCTTTAGTTAGGATTTTCTTTATTTTTTCACATTTGGGGCCATTTGAGTTTTCGACTATTATAAGGCAGACATCTCCATATAGTTCTATGTTTTTGTTATTTATAGTGTTAGTTAGATTGTATAGGATGAAGAGACCGACAAGATCAGTTGCTTCTGCTGAGTCTACCGCTTCCATTGAGAGGTCAAATGATCCGGATTGGTTCTTCTTAGTCCATTGGATGGCTTGGCTAATTAAGACTGTTTTTTGAAACTTTTTTTATAATGTCCATTTCAGATGGTTGTAGGTCGGAGAGTAGAGAGGCAAATTCCAAGGCTTCGTCAAACAGTTCTTTTGATATTGAAGTAGCTTTCGATATCGAACTGGGTGAAGGCGGCCTTCTTTTTATTTTGAATGTTGTTGAACCATTCTATGGTGTCCTTAGTATTAATTCATTGTTTTAGTTCGTATTTAATTTTAATTTGTAAGTTAATTCTTTCTAGTATTCTTTTGATAATTTTTCCTATTTCGGGCTTAGTGGGGTTTATGAGTCTAGTTTGGGGTTTTACATCGAAGTTGGGTTTGTGGTCCTTAAGCATAATGTAGGCTTCTTTTTACGCTAGTTTTCCGAGTCTGTTGCTAATGTTGAGCGTGTCAGTTATGTTTTTGCTATCTAAATTGATGTCTTTGATTAGATCTATATCCGATTTTTTATAGTTGGTGATGATGTTTTCTTTAAGCAGTTTTAGGTATTTTTATTTTTGGATTTTGTAGAAGTTTAGTGTCTGGTCAGCTTTGACATACAGTCATTTGGAGGAGTTAATGTTTTTGACTAGTTTGTCTAGGTGGTGTTGGAATGGGGTTTTTCTGTGGCGAAAGGATACTTTGTTGGTAAGTTCCATAAGATCTGTTTCGAAGTTGTGGAGTAGTTATCATTATTGGCGAATCCATGGTAGTCCTTGTGGTTGTTCCTTTCATCTTTTCCCTTTAGAAAGAAATATGCTTTCCATCGCATCCTTCTGATTAGTTCTTCCATTCTTAGGGTGAGGTTTAACAGGGAGTTTGTTTTGCTTGTCGTTTGTATGTTCTTGAGAGACAAGTTGAAGTTCACCTTTTCCATAACGTAGGGTAATAGTCCAAGTTTTTTGGATATAATGTTCAACCGGGTAGTTAACAAGAAATCATCTCACTAACTATAATTATATATATACATATATATATATATGTATATATACATATATATATATGTATATATATGTATGTATGTATATATATATATTTATATATATTTATATATATATATGTGTATATATACATACGCACACACACATATATATATATATATGTACATATATATATATATATATTCATAAGTTTTTATTTCGGTTTTAGATTAAAGTTAATGCACCCAAGTCATATAGATATGTGTTTACTTTTGAAATCGCAACTTTATCATATACAAAAATCGATACAGCAGTAACTCTATAGTTATATAAAAAAATCTGAAAGAATTAAAATATATTTTAGCGTACTTTACGACCTGACTGGTCGTTCGGGCTAGCGTTTGAAGTTTTAACAAAAAAGCTACAATAATATCAGATCGTCTTTATTTACAATGAACACATACAGAATGCCTACATCAATACATTACATATGAATGAGTGTCCTGTTGAATTTTCAGAGGCCCCACTAGTTTCTATCATAAGTATTGGTTCGTCTACAAGTCACTTCCACAAATAGTTATCCGATTACTTCAAATATGCTAATACTTCTCTCGTGTTAATGTAATGTAATTTTAATGTAAATACATCTTTTCCTTTTTTCTGTAAATGCAGATATTGTTGCTTTGCTAAATCATACTAAAATAAATCATTAATATATTATAAAATCGTATTCTATGCTCGGAATCACATGTGTTCGTTTTCGGTCTTAGCTAATTAATAAAGCAAATATTAAATATCACGTAAATTTGATAACTTGTTATCGTTTTTGTATAAAAAGCTGTTGGCTGACTTTTGTATAAGATGGCTTAAAACAACTAAAGGGAAATATTGAATTTTTCAACGGCATTGTTTTAATTCGCTTTGCAAGATTATCTGTTTAGGATTTTGTTAAAGTGTATTTTCGTTCAATGTCTAATCATTTTAAATATTGATAAGCGTCTACAAAATAAATTAACATTGTCTTCATGAATAGATTAGAATGTTTCTAAAAAAGCGCTTTAATCGCTTAAAATCGCTTAAATAATCATTTGAGTATTATTAATTAACACTTCTAAATGGAAATACATATGTCTTCGGCGGAATGTTGTGAAAAAAAACCAACAAAACTAACATGAGTATTCATATATTCATATGAAGATATGAATGTCAAATATTAGGTATGCGCAAACGTTTTGGCTGATCTCGATTAAGGCGTCAAAGTTCAACGATTGGACCTTTGAGAACTCTACCAAACTGCTCCGACAATTTTGGGTCTAAACACTTGAAATTTTCGATATAGGTTCCTTTGACATGGATCTAACTTAATAACTTTATATGAGCCCAAAATAATAAATTGTAAGGGGTCCTAACAGGGGTCAAATAAAAAAAAATGACGTTTTGTTTTTGTTTTTGCTTTTTGCTCAACATACGCTTCCAAATACCAGAGCAACGCAAGGCATCCATGCTAGTATATCTATAGATCTATAAAAGTGAACGTGTCTGTGTGTGTTTCTGTACATTTCCTTATGCAATACATCTATCATTTTTCAGTCTACAGACTCGAAATTTGATATACAGGGTACTGAGATTGAGAAAAATCCATGTGATCGGTTTTCGGACAGACATTTCCCTGTTAAATGGGTCAAATACAACGATTGGACTTTTGAGAACTCTACCAAACTCCTCCAACAATGTTGGGTCTAAACACTTGAAATTTTCAATATAGGTACTTTGGACATGGGTCTTGTAAAATAACTTGATTTAAGGCCAGAACTACAAATTTTAAGGGGTCGTAATAGGGGTCAAAGTTAAAAAAATAACCTTTTTTTTGTTTGCTCAACACACACCTCCAAACACCCGGGCCGAAATGCTAGTATATATATATATATATATATATATATATATATATATATATATATATATATATATATATATATATGTGTGTGTGTGTTTATATATATATATATATATATATATATATATACAGAGAGAGAGAGAGAGAGAGAGAGAGAGAAAGAGAGAGAGACACACACAGATTCAATGTCTCTATCCAGTGCATCATGGGCTCTGAAGGTTGGATTTTTTGGTCTTATATATATATATATATATATATATATATATATATATATATATATATATATATATATAAATACACACACACTCCCACACACATATATATATATGTACATATATACATATATATACACATACACTCCCACACACACACACACACATATATATATGTATATATATATACATACACACACACACACACACACACACACACACACACACACACACATATATATATATATATATATATATATATATATATATATATATATATATATATATAAGACCAAAACCATGATCGCCCTTCGGGACCTCTGGCGCAGTGGATAGAGACGTTTAATCTCTACGGTCCGGGTGATAATTTTTTGAAAACAGCGGCCAGAGACTTACTTGACCAAAAACGTGGTGAGACGACAACAATTATAGATGGCAGTAATTGTTGAGAATACTGTTAGGAGATTCGAAGTTCCCGTTGCAGTTACGTCCTGGCGAAGGCCAGAGGGAAAGTTGGCAGAAACGTCGTGCAACATCATCTAATGAAGATGAGGATAATAGTTCGCAATAAATACATTAATTACTATTAATTTTTTTGTAGTCCACGGGGCAAATTATTCCTCGTGAAATAATAATATTCAATGGAGTATTGATTGTGTAATAATTTATAGACAATCTGCATAAATTAAACTATCATATTTAAGAGTATTATACGACATGAAGGCTGTCAGATAGTAAATACTAATGATGATTCAATAATCCTGAAAATAAAGTTATAAATTAATCATTGCTTTATATTTTAGTAATAAAAATATGCATAACATACATTACATTGTTTAAAACGCCCCTTCAACTAACCGGCAAATATTATCGCACAGGCTTGATATAAAAAAATATTTGCATGCTACATAGTTTGTATTTCATCATTATTGACTAGAGCTACGACAACAGTATCTTCTTTTCATTGTTTTGACTCTCGAGTGGGTAACCGTTAATATCGTGTAAAACTTTCATGTGATGTAGTTCTCAGTTGATTAACTGTATCTAACTATATTTAATGTATACCCGACAGTCAAAACAATGATAAAATATTCTGTTGTCATAGACGTCTTATTGACATAATCAGCATAAATATAGTTTTGTATTCTCTACAATTATTATTTCATTAATCTCAATAATTAGTAATACCAGTTTTATATTTATTCAGATCGATGTCTAAATTCTAGATGCAAGAAAGGAGGTTTATCGAAGTCTTTTGAAGTCACAGTCTTGTTGAGGGAGCCTCAACACCCATACCCTTCCATTGTCGGGAAATAATGCAAATCGTGACTCATCAGAAAAATTATATTGGTTCAAAAAGGTAATAGGTAATTTCCACCATCTTACAAACACAATCTTTTCTGCACTTGATATTGATACTACGAAGAAGATGTTTTTCTCAGTTCTACCATAGTAGCCTAGATGGTGAAGATATCTGACAGCTGTTCTTCGACTGACATCAGATGGTGTTGCAATGTCAGAGGCGTTGCGCGCAGGATCCTCTTCGACATTTATTTCCACAAGAATCAAGGTTCTTTCAGGGAGCCAGGGGCGGCCTGGATGAAGTTTCGTGCACCCTTTGGTCCTCTCTTGTGAATTGTACGATTCCGCTCTTAACAGTAGAAAGGGGTATTGAAAGATTTCCTGCTATTTTGCCTTGAATAAAACCACCTTCATGTTGATCCACAATTCGCTCTTGGTCCTGGATATGACCTTAAACTATATCCGATAGTGAGGGCCCCAGCTTGCAGGCCTTAGGGAGTGTGGAGCCACCCTTTAATTGTCATTGCTCCAAGGTCCACTCTGACCCGGAGTGGTAGCACTAGTTAGGGTCCCAACTATGGGTTTAATAGAATACGACTTAAAAAACAAATATACTATATTAAAAAATCGTTCTTCAAAATCACCAGATTCGGCATTAAATAACCTGAAAAGGGTTGATATGCCGTAAAACACAACAACCAACCAACCAACGATTCGCTCTTGAAAAGATTCTGCAAAGACTAATGCTCCTTTGGTTCATGACATGCTTCTATGTAATTAGATCGACTTTTATTGAGATACGCCAAGTTATTTCGGCACTATTCTCATCTGTAAATATATATTTAAAAAAAACGCGCATATTCATCTTAGGAAAATAGTTACCTTAGTGTCGATTTATTCCTGTCATGTATGTATACATACACGAAGCTAATTTCAAATTTAAAGCGTCCTATATTTTAAACCAAAAAGTTGAAAGCTACTAAGATGGAAATCGTATCATTAATACGAATGATCTGTGCTCCAGAATTCATTTTTCTACATAATCACAACTATTATTAAGACAATTTTAACAGCATTAAATAATGGTGTTGCATAGCCGTTTAGATCAGGCTTTATCATACGAGGGTCATTTCAAAAGTAATACCTTCTATTTTTTAACTGAAAATGTTGAAAATCTACAGGGACGCAACTCGGACAATTGACAGGAAAGACTCATTCTTCGGAATTTATTTTCCATACACTTATAACTAGTCCCAATTAATTTTGCCATGAATTTAATGATGTATGTCTGCTTCTGACGTCCAGGAGAGGGATGTATTCTTAAGAGTCTTACACCGTTAATATATGAAACAGAGAGAGAGATGAAAATGTACGGTCATGAATGCATCAGCTCAGTCATACTAACAAAGGTAATTTGCAATCTCATCCTCTCTTTTCGGATAAAATAAAAAAAACTAGGAAATATTATTGTTTGAACGGTTCCTGCTACACACACACTACCACACCCACACAAACACACGCACACAAACACGCACACACGCACACACATACACACATATATATATAGTAATTTGTAAATATATATGGCGAGTAAGCTACACTGAATATTCTGCGTTTCATCCAACTATAGGATTCGTCAGGCTTATGCGCGAATTCTGTCGTTGCTTCTTGTTTTTATACATGTTGAGGATTACTATTACTGAATAAATGAAATAGTTATATATATATATATACATATATATTATATAAATATATTAGACTATTCTTATTAAATATCGGTAATGTTTATACACCAATTTAACTAATGTAAATATTAATAATTAATTGATTAAGCTCAACGATTATCAGTATTTATAATAGAGCATATGCATTTAAAATTTGCGATAACCAAGACAGAAATATATGACAAGTTTATCATAATATGTATTTTGTCGTTGTCACAATCGTTTCTTAACAATTTGGACAAGCTTAATAATTATTTCGCTATAAATTATTTATCACCGCAAAAGCAGAATAGCCCTAGTGTATGAAATGAATGTCAGTTTTTTTTGGATGCGTTCGTTTTAGGGAAAAATTTAACGATGATACTTAAGTTTTGTACGTTTAACTTTAATTCAAGATATTATTTAAAAGAGAATCGCATATAATCAGCAGTTGGTTCTTTTACAAGGAAGGAAGCATGCTCAATATGTATGTATCTATTTAGAATACAATTGAACCATGATACTACACTTTTGCATTTTAAACTTCAATTGAAGCCATTATTTACACGCAATGTTATAAAATCAACAGTAGATTCACTACAGTGAAACGTAGATTACAATTTATTCTTTCTTTCTAGTACACTGCAGAGTGGGTACTTAACTAAAGCGGGAAATTAACCGCGGGATCTCCCTGGAAGAATATGTATATATATATATATATATATATATATATATATATACATATATATATATATATATATATATATATATAAATACCCGTTCACATACACTTTTCATGATGAAGCTAGAACCCAGAATTAGATAGAATCGAGCAATTGCATCAACAATGGCCAACGCCAGACCCAAAACGGGTTTCGATGTACTGCATCTCATCAGTGACGTGGTCCGACATAGGCGTGAACCCAGGTCATCGCACGCATAAAGTGTGCAATACTGACGACCTTAATATATGGGCCACGGCACAATCTATTGGCTTTACCCCGATTTTTAAATTCTTATATTTTTATCCAGTTCTACATTCTACGATGTGACAAGCAACGCGTCTATACAACTAAGGTAGTTACTGCTGGTATGCAGGCGGTAGATATCACATCTATAAACATTAACTGAAATTAGCCGACTCCCCAGACACGATTTCGGAACAACCTATTTGTTGAGGGACATCACGCCCATACGAAGGATGACCCGCTTTTTCTACACATATTAGACATTAAGAGGAGATTATAGATAGATATATAAATACCCGTTCACATACACTTTTCACGATTGCCGTTGTCCGTTTTCGATGCAATTGCTCGATTCTCTCTAATTCTGGGTTCTAGCTTTATCGTGAAAATTTTATGTGAAAGGGTATTTATATATCTATAACTTGTTGTTAAAACTGAAAAATAAAAGGACAAGATATTGTAGAAAATAATATAATAAATTTATAACTTAAAATAATGCACTATTAAGAATTGATTAATAAATTTCATATTTTCAGTTACAAATGTATTATATTTTTTACTAGACTATTTTGTATTTTTTTTCTAATTTTAATAACGAGTCCTTAACTTTTCAATGTTTAAGCTTAACCATATTACTTTTCATGTTCGCATTTTTCTATTTTAATCCATGATTTTTCCGGTCTTCCAATAAATTCACTATATCTTTGTTTAATTTGGGTCTTTATTTGCCCACATAAACATATGTAATAAAAATGTACGGTAGTCGTCTGCTTTCAATAACCCCCAATTATCTCCCTTTCTATGCTTTCATTAGTGAGTTAGTAGCATCACTAGTCGCTTAAGCGACGTGGTTGCTTCAGAAACGAAACATAAAAACGTCACTCACCTCCTTATATTTTTTGACTATTTTGAGCACCAAAAAAATCATCATAACTTTTGTTTTATTGAACGGAAATAGATGTTTTTTTATTATAGTTGGACAGGTGATCTCTAAACTGTAATAACTGTATGAAATTTGGCCGTAAAAATGTGTGAGCCGTGAAGTTTTAAAGCAGTTCTATATGACTAGCACTGCCAGTTAACCATAAATTCAAACACTACCGCACTTGATTGATTATATATATATATATATATATATATATATATATATATATATATATATATATGTATATACATATATATATATATATATATATATATATATATATATATATATATATATATATATCCTTCCCGACATGGGTAGGATTCAAAAACTGTTCTCTTTTTCGTACGATCTATGACTTTTTCTTTTCTTGCATTTTTACTTCAATATCCTGAAGATGTCCTATGAAATAAGTACGAAACGTTGATTATTTTAATAATTTCATTCGGTTTTTCTATTTTTCTCAAAACATATATATATATATATATATATATATATATATATATATATATATATATATATATATATAAAATGGGTTAATGAATTCCAACGAAAGAAAGATGTATATTTAAATAAGGGAGTAGTCACCAACAATGTGTGTTTTTTAACATTATTTTATCATTCCATGTCTTGGTTCTTCATTGAGAATTATGTTTGGATCATTGTAATAATGTTTTTAAGTCATTGAAATCGTTTACGCGCGTTTCAGACGGTCTGTGATTCGTCCTCGTCAGAGATTATTTTCAAATATATATATATATATATATATATATATATATATATATATATATATATATATATATATATAATATTAGCGGGGTAGTTGCCCGACTTTTTCCAAGCATAAGATACTCTTAAATATAATATTTTAATTGAATTAAATTTCGTATATATTATTACAAAGATTTTTTTTGTCATTACTTTTCTTCCTCAATTTATTTATTTCATTGATTTATTTCCAAATACTAATCCACCCCGAGAAATTCTAGTTAGTACTCACATGCTCGATTATTTCGAGATCCGATATATCTAATTCTTTCTAAGTGAAACTGGCATAGGGCCAGCCACTTCCATAGACGAATTCATAATTAAAGGATACTCTAACTGAACATCTAAATCTGACCCCCGAGATCGCCTTGGGCATGGAATATGTGCCTACATCAAAGATTGCTTTCCATGTGATAGGGATATTTCTAGAGAATACCCTAATTTACCTTATATGTGATTCCGAGTTGCACTAGCTTACACCACTGCATTTATATTTGCCCTCTATCGCCCCCACAACGGTGGGGTTACTATCTTTAAGAGCATATCCGATAAAATTAACCACATCCTGTCTGCTCATTCTTCGGCTTACATTCACATTGGCGGTGACTTCAATGATAATAATGTGGAATGGCTGACGCACTCAAATAAGACCGATGACGAGGGAAGGTTCTGTCATGATTTTCCCACTGCCTATGACATCACTCAGATTGTTCACGAGCCAACCTGTGTGCCCGATACTAGCGGTCAGTACACACGCCTTCTAGACATTTTCCTCATAACTTCCCCTGGGCTATGTTCATGTTCCGTTCTATCTCTTCTAGGATCCTTCGATCACTCTTTTGTAGCAGTTAAGATAAAAATGAAACGTAATAAGTCTTCAGATGTACCTCTCCACCGTACTGTATATCGATACTCTATGGCTGACTGGGATAGCTTCCGTGCATTCATATCTGACCTACCTCTGCATTCCAAGTTTAAAAAGGATGCGTCCTCTATAGTATCAGACTTGATTGAATGGTTGATTGTAGGCATAGACCGATTCATACCATCTAAAAGATTCCAACAAAAACCTAACAGCCAGCCATGCTTCTCCCCTTAATGTGCTGCTGCCATCGCGCACAGAAATCATTTTTACCACATCTACCAACGTAATAGCTGTACTGAGACTAAAGCTGCTTACAGAACTGCCAGCAACCACTGTAAAAGAGTAATAAAAAATGCAAGAGAGCTATATGCTCAGTCCGTTAAATCCAAAATAGCTGATCAGCGGCTTGGTTCCAACTACTTCTGGAAAATAGCAAACAGGATCTTGGACAGAAGCGTGCGTTCTGTCACAACCATCATCAATGGACCTGAGGTCATCTTGTCAGCATCAGACAAGGCCAGACTATTTGCCAAGAACTTTGCAGCTAATTCTACCCGATGCGACAAAGGCCATCAACTCCCCGTATGTCCTCCTATAACAGACAACACGCTATGCAACATACAAATATCTGTGATTGATGTCGCCAAGCTAATCAAGAACCTTGATTCCAGTAAAGCAACTGATCCTGATGGCATTCCAGTTAAAGTGTTGAAAAAGCTCCAACCAGAACTTGCTCCTATACTTACAAAACTGTTTAAGCGTTGCCTAAAGGAGAAGTGCTTTCTAACACCCTGGAAAGCCTCATCAGTATGCCCTGCATTTAAGAATTCTGGTGGAAAGTCTTCTCCCCCTCAGTACAGACCAATAAGTCTCTTGTCTGTCATGAGTAAGTTGTTGGAATTCATATTAAATGAAGAAGTAATCAACCCTCTCAACAGAAACAGCCTTCTTAGTGACATGAAATATGGGTTCCGCTCTGCAAGATCTACATCAGATGTGCTAACGGTTATATCTCATAGGATTGTGAATCTCTTGATAAAGGCTTCCTTTCCATGGCAATTGCTCTTGACAAGGCCATCGATAAGGTATGGCATAAAGCCTACTTCAATAGATTTCCAGCTACGGTATTACTGGAAATGTTTTCTCAATCATTAAATCATTTCTCTCCGATAGGTTCATAAGAGTAATGGTGAAGGGGCAGAAATCAGAGGCCCACATTATTAATGCTGGAGTCCCTCAGGGGTCCATGCTGGGCCCAACTCTCTTCCTGATCTACATTAGTGATCTCCCAATTGACATCTATGCTGATGGCACGACCATCTATGGCAACACACCAAAGACCGTAAATGACAAAGTTCTCTCCTCTGATGCTGAGCGCGTGGTACAGTGGGGGAAGAGGTGGCTGGTCAGTTTAATGCACCCAAAATGAAGCTTCTATCTTTACATCATCAACGCTCTGCTCCCCATCTGGCATCAATTGAAATGGATGGCTCTCGTCTTGGGGGAGCTCCATGTTTTGACAAGCTTCTGCGTTTGACCTTTACTCCTGATCTGAAATGGAATACGTACATTAGGTTTGTTGTTAAGGACGCTGTGAAAATGGCTGGATCCTTCTACCGCTCCAGAAGATATTTCATTACTTATGCAATTCTCTATCTGTATAAAAGCCAAGTACATCCAAGGATGGAGTACTGCTGTCATATCTGGGCTTGAACTTCTAAAAACAGCCTATCCTGCCTTGGCAGTGTACAAAATAGACTTCGTGATTTAGTCGGGGATACCCTTTTCCTTTCCTTGCAGCCTCTCTCCCACAGACGAAACGTTGCGAGCCTGTCTTTGTTTTATCGTTATTCCCATGGCAGGTGCTCGTCTGAGCTCCAATCTCTCGTCCTCCCTCGCCAATCTTTTACGAGAAACCCGTCTAGCTGAAACTACCGTCAATAATTTTCTCCACTCTTTATCTGTGCCTAAATCCAAACGTAGATTCGATGAGCAGAGCTTCTTTCTCAGAAGTGCACGACTGTGGAACTCTCTTCCATTTGCCTGTTTCCCCCGGAACTACAACTCGGATGTCTTCAAATCCAACATAAACAAATTCCTGACAAGCCGCCCCCTTAAGTAAGACGCTCTTTCAAATCTCCAATACTAATGATTACTACAATACTATCTCATTGATTACTGTACACGCAATAACTCTTATCCATGAGTGCCCTCCGGGCCTTGATAAGTGGTGACCCCATGTCAAAAAAAAAAAAAAAAAATACTGATGAACCTAAATTAGGGCGTAACTTAAGGCTTCGACTTCCATTTGTTTTTTTTGTGGGGGGGCTGTCTTGGCTCTCCCGTGTTGCGATGTTGTTTGGTATTGGATATATATATATATATATATACATATGTATATATATGTATATTTGTATATATGTATATATATATATATATGTATATATATATGTATATATATGTATATATATATATATATAGATATATAAAATATTATGTTGTGAACTGTTATATAAATAGAACTAGCTCTATATTCATGATCATTGAAAAGTTATATGGTTTGCTTTGTTTCATATTTTAAAATATTCAATAGTAAACGATTACAGCACCTGTAATGTTGCAGGTATGTAAACTAGTGCAATTTATTGCAGACCAATCGGACTTTCATTTTCTCGATTAAAATCTACTAAATGATTTTTAAGGTATCATTTGATAATTTATTGCTTCATTTTTCCTCACGTTTTCATGTTTTAATTGCTACGAAGCGTTTCATAATGAAGCAATTTCAGCTGATGTACAATTAAACGACGTTTGGAAATTACAGTTTTAATTATAGTTTAGCATTTCCAGAGGAGGGGGTGCCAATTTCCCATGACTGGATTTCCATTTGTGAATTTATTATCTGCACACACACACACACACACACACACACACACACACACACACACACACACACACACAAATACACACAAATACACACACCCACGTATCAACACAAACTTACATGCGTACACGTACATGCACGACAGTGTATATGTGGAAAACAATGGTTGGATGCCGCAGAAGCCTTACAACACTTCCCGAAGCCTAAATTGCACCAAAAAAGGTTATTGTTACTATTTGGTGGTCTGCGGCTAGTCTCCTCCATCACAGCTTCTTGAATCCGGCTTAAACGATTACAGCGGAGAAGCACCGCCGTCAAATTGTCGAAAAGCAACAGAAGCTCCAACGTATGTGCCCGAGATTAGTCAATACAAAGGGGCCGATTCTCCTCTCTGACAACGCTCAGCCGAATGTTGCTCAACTGATCCTGCAGAAGCTGTATGAATTGAGCTTTATGAATCTGCCTCATACGCCATATTCACTAGTACTCTCGTCCACTGATTACCACTTTTACAAACATCTGGATAACCTACTGTGCCAAATATGCTTCAAAAACGGAGATGATCCCGAAATACTTAATCGGCCTTAAATGATGTCATCGCTTCCAGAATTCCGGATTTCTATTATAATTGGGTTAATAAACTTGTTTCACGTTGGCAAAAATGTGTCGAATTTTAACATTCCTTAGTTCGATTAATAAAATTTATTATAGAAACAACTTTTGAAATTGAATGTCAAAAACCGCAGCAAGCTCATACAATATCTCATATAAGTTGCAAATTTGAAACAATCTGATAGACATAACGGCTAGAGGAAAAGAAAAGTAAATATTTTAAATGAACAAAATAACCAACAGTCAAACACTTGTTGATTTAATATATATGAAATATAATATTATTTATAAAAACGAGACAAATCAGTATAATGTTCGATTAATGCCAATCTGACTAAATATCTCTAAACCTCATATACGTCGAGTAGCTCTGTATGCAATAAACTATATTCTTCACTAGAAATATTACACGATCAAACAAGAGCGTGTTATTAAAATGTTACTTTTTAAAAATCTGAATATTTAAAATTTAAGAATGCATTAATCACCAGAAACTCTTCTTTTCTGTCTCGCTTTTTATTTTCCTTGTCTCTTCTCTCTCTCTCTCTCTCTCTCTCTCTCTCCCTCTCCTCATATATATATATATATATATATATATATATATATATATATATATATATATATAGCAGGCTCGTTCAGTCTTGAACAGAATATGGATACCCACACAGGATTTCTTGCGCGAGGAAAATTTTTGTGGCAGGAGGTGCGCAATCTCCAACCACACCTCGCCTGAGACAACATTGTTAAATACCAGTGGCAACTGAAGTACAGGACGACCGAAAACAAATGCCAGGATAAGCGGAAAGCACATGAAGTGCCTAGAGTTCCAAAATGGTCACCTATCTTATACTATCCAGGCTCAACATTGCTTAACTTCGGTGATTTGACGAGAACCGGTGTTATATATATATATATATATATATATATATATATATATATATATATATATATATATATATATATATATGGTGTTTCAAATGTCTTGGGAATATTACAAATACGTATATCTCATGAAC
>NC_136495.1:64808050-64833050 GCF_053919585.1 Euprymna scolopes | reverse complement strand
AAAAGAAAAAATGATAAGCCGAGTACACACGCGCGCACAAACGCAAACAAAACAAATGCACGCAGAAAACCTGGAAAAACGTATGTTGACACCACACAGAATAAAACGTTATATGCAAACAAAATATCGATACAGAATTAAAAAAAAGGTGTACCATACAAAATAACCCTTAATGTCATGCAAAATGAGTATTGGAAAAAATAACCTTCCATTGAAAAAAAAAAGTAAAACATGTGTACCTCTATGAAAAAAAAAACAAAGATGAAAAAAGTCTCTCTAAATACATGCAAAAAGATATCTATCGATATATATATATATATATATATATATATATATATATATATATATATATATACATATGGTTGTGTATGTGTGAGTGTGTGTATAAATATGCATGTTTCTGTTATATGAAAGAAAAAAAAGCAAAATTCCCTCAAATGTGCCATCATCGAAATATAAATTGAAAGGAAAAAGTATAATTCCTTACATTTTGCTTTGGTATTTTTACTTTAGGTTGAAGAAAAATATCGGGTTCTTTGTTGACTTTTTTACTCTGCAAGTATTACATTAGTTGGGAACGCTGTAGGTAATGTTACTGATTCTTTCAATTCAGATTTAGAGAAACAAAATAGAACTTTTGTTTCTTACACTTCATCTTATGGACCATAGAAAGACACTTTAAGGGAAAGGAAATCACTTGCCATAAACAATTGATTGTAGAATTTTTCCTGAGTACTTTTTAATGATGGAATGCAATTAAGGATAAAGAAATTATAGGAATTTTGGTTAGATAATTGTTTTTCTTGTATAAGTAGATTTTTTTTATTTATTGATTTTTTGTTTGTTAAAAAATGTTATTGGTCAAAATTTGGATGAGTAATTTTCCATTCAGAAAACCACGAGTTGACCTAACTCCCCCACAAGCACGGGGTTTTCTTAAACGCCAGGTGGGTAGTTAAAAAAAAAGCAGTTGATTTAATAAAATGCAAAGATTACATGAAACAAAAATTGTGTTTGAGCGCCTTTAAAAAATCGAACAGAAATGAGATTTTTTATTTGTTTTTTTATTAGCTCGTAGTGTTACGTTGTGGAGTCATATTGAATATCATATTAAAGCGTAGTTTTCGACCAGGCAATCCCGGGCGGCCTACTATGTTGAATAGACGAGGTACATATCGAATGGACTCAGAACGAAGGATTATAATGACATATATATATATATATATATATATATATATATATATATATATTACACACAGTTCATATTTATAGCACATAGGAGATGCAATTCATTATTGAAGGAGGGGAATATCTAATACAGTTCTTTTAAACCAGAGGGAGAGAATCATTACTGATCATAAAGGAGGGGTCAGGCAATTAATAGGTGAAGGAGCTTATACCAAATTTGTTTACAAGATGATAAACAAAACACATTTACTTTTCAGTTGTAATGACGACGATGGCAAGACAAGTTTACAAATATATATGATTTTTTATTCATACCGGCTGCATGATGTTGATTGCCAGGGATTCAAGCTATTACGACTACGTGGTCTCCTCTTTCCCCGTCTCGCCTCCAAGAGGGCATCAACTCTCACTAAGTCGTTGTGCGACTCTCGTCAGTGTATCCCTGGCTGTGACTGTGTTTTATGATTCTCTCTAACTTCGAACCCTTTCTCAATATATTGAAAATCTCCATTCTTTATAACGTCAGAGTAGTGGTCATCCAATGTGACTTTATAACGTTTTAGTTTATACATGCCCTTTTCACATGTATCTATACACCTCTGATAAACAAAAGAAATACCTAAATTTAATTGTATTTGTTTTTATCTATTTTATTAATTATTTCTAAAACTCTTATTGTTTATTCTTTTAACTAACATATTTAATGTTCAGTTATTTCTAAAAGAATGACCACTCGACTTTATTTTGTATATTTAGTTATTTGCGATAACAATGACAATCGTTCTGTTTTCCAAGGATTTCAATTTCCTTTTATCTAGGCACCGCCAGAACTGGGGGGGGGCAGGTCAGTACTTTTTGACGGACCTTCTTTTTAAAAATCTACAAAAAATCAGGTAATTATCCGATCAATACGAAATTTTCAGCGATTATTAGGAGAAGTATGAACTTAATAACAGTGTACTTATTTTTCATAAACGGTATTATATATATATATTTTTTGCTTACAAACCCCCCCCTTGTTTTGAAGTGGGAACAAATATGCTTAAAATAATCATCTGAAACTGAACACAAGATATTGTGTTGTTGTACGGGACAGAATTATAAATTAAAAACAAAATAAATTGTTTGCATACCTTATTTTGACGTCTGAATATCAGAAATTCGAATGTGTTCAATTATCCCGCTTTTGAGTTTTGAAGTGTGAAATTCGGTGAATATGTTAAGTAAAATAATTAATTTATGTTAAGTAAAACAAAAAAAAATTAATATTTATACGAAAAAAGCCATTTTAAAATTTTTGATAAATAAATTAACAATTTTTTTTTAGCGAGCCGAATAATGCATGACCATTATTAAACAGGGCATGCTTTGAATAATCGATACAAAAAAAAATTCGATAAATATTGTGCCCTTTGTGTTAAAAAAAACATCATTTTTTTCGATCCCGTTTGAAAACGTTTGCCGCCTTTCGACTACGGTGGACCAAACGCGCTGAAATATTTTTTTTTATTCTACTTTAAATCCCCCCCCCATTTTGGGGAGCCTGGCCACTACACACATACACATTAAAAACTAAACTCATACAAATGGTCACCCATCTGGTACTGGCCAGCCTCAGCTTAATAATACATTGAAATTTTCGTCACTGAAAAATAAGTTTTTTTGGCCTGTTTGGTCTTCCATAGTTTTCTTCTTATCAAACGCAAACGTAAACAGTGTCGATCTAGACTAGATCGACGCGAAATATCTGGTTACCTATATGGATAAGTGGAATTATTTGAAATTCAGGTACTTATATTATAATATTTTTGCATATTCTCTAAGAAAATCATCCTAAATCTTAGTTAGACAATAAATGAATAAATTAATTATTTCAAAAACCTTTTTTTTAAATATTTATGTACGTTTTTTGTGCAAGACAAAAAATGTCAATTGTTCACTTTTTGGGAAAATTTAACATTTAAAATTTAATTAAAAATAGTAGAAAAAGTTTTATATTATTCTGTTTTCTATATGACAAAATGCAGGGTTTTATCTTTCTGGAAAAAAAAGTTACTCAGAAATAATGGATTTTAATAAATGTAATTTCGTTTTAAAAAACAACAACAACTTGATTTTTCGGCCATTTTTGGCGGTGCCTACTTTTATCACTTGCCTACTGGGTTCGATCCTAGCCTTTTGCAAAATTTTCAAACGAATCTAGTTTTTCTTTCTTACTTACTAGGGTCAGTCGCTTTTAATAACAGTAGATTTAATGTTTTAATTAACCCGCTCTTAGCCGTCAATCATTTTTTAAACAATGGCGCACATGGACAAGATGAGTTAATGGGACCCGAGTTGGGCCCGTCATTGTGTGATGTAATAGTGTTATGAGTCAGGTGGGGTGTGTGATGGGACCCTACAGATCTGCTCCCCCTTTTCTTTCTCTCTCTCTTTTACTCTTGATGTCTCCCATTCTCTTCCTCTTTAAAAGTTTTAAGGGCAACAGAGAATGACCTTAAGGATTGTCGAAGTTTTTTTTAGTTATCACGTAATGTGTTATGAGCCATGGTGGGAGGTTATAGTGAAGCCCTCACCACTATATAAGTTGTGGCGGTTGTTTCCCACCTCCAGCATGGCCAGGAGGTTATTTGGTCATAAGCAAAGGGATACAAGGCAATAAGCTACCAGAATGCAACCCCACAATTCCCTTCCTATTCTCGCTCTCGTTTTTCGTTCGGTCAGCATAAAGTGAGACGTATATTTTATCTCTCCGTAAATGAGAGGAGGAGGGCACCCCTCCCTCAGCACTAGTTGAGGTAAGTTACTTTTAGGGGGCTAATTGTATTAACTTAACTGTATAATCTGTATGTTAATACTGTTATATATATTGTAAAAATTTTGTAAAATGAAATTATTTAATCATTTCTCAATTATTAAATCATTTTTTCTGATAGATTCATAAGATGGGCAAAAATCAGAAGCTCACAGTATTAATGCTGGGATCCCTCAGGGGTCCATCCTGGGTCCAATTCTTTTCCTGATCTACATTAATGATCTTCCAAATCAGATCCTTACATCATTCGTAGACATTTATGATGATGACACTTGCATCTATGGTAGCACATTTAAGACAGTAAACGACCAAGTTCTCTCTGAGTCTCACTCCTCTGATCTTGAGCACGTAGTAATATGTGGATAGGAGTGGCTGGTTACTTTTAATGCATCTAAAACCAAGCTTATATCTTTACATCATACACGTTGTGATCCCCATCTGGCATCAATTTAAATGAATGGTTCTCGTCTTGAGGAGGCCTCAAGTTTTGACAAGCTTCTGGGCTTGACCTTTACTACTGATCTTAAATGGAACATGTACATTAAATCTGTTGTCCAGGCCGCTGGGAAAATGGTGGGATCCTTCCATCGATCCAGTAGATATATCACTGCTGATGCAATTCTCTATATAAGAGCCAGGTAGGTCAAAGGATGGAATACTGTTGCCACATCTGGGCAGGAGCTGTTAGAAAGGACTTGTCCTGCCTTGATAGAGTTCAAAATAGACTTCGTAGCATCGTAGGAGGTGCCCTTTTTCTTCCCTGCAACCTCTATCTCACAGAAGAGATGTTGCGAGTTTGTCTCTGCTGTATCGTTATTTTCATGGAAAGTGTTTTACTGAGCTTCAATCTATGGTCCCCCCTCGCCAAACTTTCACAAGAAACACTCGTCTAACTGAAAACACTATCAATAATTCCTCCCACTCTTTGTCTGTGCCTAAGCCTAAACGTAGATTCCATGAAGAAAGCTTCTTTCTTAGAACGGCACGCCTGTAGAATTGCCTACCGTTTTTCTTGCCTTTCAGCTGACCAAAATATGGTCGTCTTCAATTCTAACGTAAACAATTTTTTGATGAGCCGTTCCATATAAGTTAAAAAATTTACCGAATTTCCATTACTAACGATTATTATATTGTCCAATTGTCTACTGTAAACTCTTAACCCTTATACTCGAGTGGCCTCTTGGCCTTGATAAATGCTGATGCCGAGAAAAAATAGTATAGATCTTATATTATATGAAGACGAAGATGATTCCAACCATGTCAAAACCTCAGAGAACAAGACGTCTTACTGGGAGAAGAAGGAACCATCTCGACTTAATATCTCAAGCCAGGCTTTCTGTTTACCTTGATAAAAAAGCAGGTATCCATACGCGGACCGTTTCTAAAAAATTTAATGTAACACGTGGGTCAGTCACGCACCAATGATCGACCTTTAGGTTTACATACATATGCGTATATATATGGTTGTTATAAAACATTTGGTTACCAAATTCCTCTGTCATTTTTCGTCTACAGACATGCAACTTAATAAAGACAGTATTCGAACCCATGCAAAACCTTATATTTGTATTTTAACCGGGGAAAATCGAGGCCAAAGTGTTAAATTTAAAAAGATGGAATTTGTGACGGCATTACGAATATGCATGCGTACCGTAATAGTTATTGGTTCAGTTTTTAATTTTTAGCCTTGCTACACACATCTTCATAGGTCAGGCATGAAAGTCAAAGAAAACAGAACATCGTAAGCTAAACGCGTTGGTTTCGATTCCTGGAGATGGCGCACGAGTTATTTTCTCTTTTAATTTTACATCCTTACTTCATATGTTGGGGCTAATATAATATAATAATACAGAATCTACATTAATAAAACTATTATATTTAAGCGTATTTTTTGACCAGGCAATGCCGGGCCACCTACTATTATATATAAGTATATATATATATATATATATATATATATATATATATATGTGTGTGTGTGTGTGTGTGTGTGTGTGTGTGTGTGCGTGTGTGTGTGACTACTTCATTTAATCACATGAATTAATATACGAAAGTGTAAATTATGCGTAACTTTAAGTACTTACTTCAACAGCCCGCAATACGTAGGTAAAACGGGCTCAATACGTGGATGAAACGCGGAATATTCTGTGTAGCTTATTTGCCATATATATTTTATAACTTACTACACACATATATATATATATATATATATGCATATATATATTATACATAAAATATATATGTATACATCTGTATGCACATATATATGTATATATATAGGATTGATATGTAGTTTGTTTGAAGCATTGTGCGGGATCGGTATATTTAGAAGCCTATCACAATGCGAGGAATGAAATATAGTCGTTGTTGGTGAAAGGAGACGAGAACAAGAGGCTATTTACAAATCAATAAATACATACATATATGGTTATATATACATACATTTATTCAGTTGTATTAGGTACACATGTCTTCGCATTGTGATAGTTTTCTAAAATGTCCTCTCATTGTGATAGCCTTCTAAATCTCTACTGCACACACACACACCCACACACACACACACACACACACACACACACACACATATATATATATATATATATATATATATATATATATATATATATATACGGCGCGATCACGTTGACATACGTATAAACCTGGTTAAGACTAAAATGGATGAATATTTGGGAATTCCAGGTGCTGTATGTTTTCCCTGCTTATATTTTCATTGTTTCCATTCAGTCATAGCCTTTACTTTCCACTGGACCCAAGCTATGCCTATTATGGATGTGTGTGGTAGGGGATTTCACAACCCTTGCCTCACACGGATGTCTATTGTCTCTTGCAACTGATGGAGGCATTGCTATTTTATATATATATATATATATATATATATATATATATATATATACATATATATATATGTGTGTGTGTGTATTTGTATATGCATATACATATATATATATATATATATATATGTATATATATATATAGAGAGAGAGAGATAGAGAGGGGTGAGAGTGAGAGAGAAAGAGAGATGGCGAGATCACAATTTTCACGTGTTTCCGTTTGAACTAAGATTTTTATCGATCTATCTTTAGATTAAAATCCGCAAGACTTAAATTTAAAATTAGAAAGTTCGATAAGTTGACTTCTTATCGTCCGTATTTCTTAACTTTGAAATAACTTTGGCACCGCTAAACATTTAACTATATGATTTTTCTTTTTAATCGTGGTTTAAATCTCACATTCTTTTATTTTTCATTCCTTTGGTAGATGCTTCAATAGAACTGTCAACAACGAATCATTATGATAGCAAATCTCCTCGGTAAAATTTAAGTGAGAAGGTAATCCAAGATGGAAAAATATTAAATCAGAAATGAACACTTTAATGGACTTAATGTCTTCGCGTAAAACATGAATGACAAATAGAAATAGCAAAGGAAATTGACAAAATCAATTCAACGGAATCTATCTCAGGAAATAACAGAATTATATCCTTCCATTATAATCTGTCACATTTAATATAGAAATTTCGCTATTTGAATGTATTCTTATAACTATTGTATTTTTTAAATAACGGACGGCACGCTCATAATAACTCAGACCAGTAAACACACATATGCACACACAGAGACACACAGAGACATACATATATATATATATATATATATATATATATATATATATATATATATATATATATATATATATACATATATATAATATAAGTGAACGTGTCTGTGTGTATGTGTACATTTTCCTGCGCAATAACAATTTTCAGTATACCGACTCGAAATTTGATATACAGGGTATCTTTGTGATCGGTTTTCGGCCAGAAATTTAGCTGTTAAGGGGTCAAAGTCCAACGATTTTAGCTTTGAGAACTCTACCAAATCCTACGACAATTTTGGGCCTAAACACATGAAATTTTCGATATAGGTTCCTTGGACATAGATCTAACATAATAACTTGATTTGAGCCCAAAACAATAAATGTTAAGGGGGTCGCTTTTTTTTTTGGCTCAACATACACCTCCAAACACCCGAGCAACGCCGGGCGTAAATGCTAGTATATATATATATATATATATATATATATATATATATATATATATATATATATATTATTTTATGCTATTGTACATTATATAGATCATGAAACATAATCGTTGGTGTCTGAGTATTGCTGGAAAGGGTATCCGCATCGTTAAAGTTATCTAAGGCAACCGATTCCTCAACCGATGTGATGAAAGAATGGATGAAAATTTTAATTTCTTACCTGATTGTGACGAAATCAAATAATGAGACTACGACGAAGGTACACTAACTTTAGAAATTAAACTAATTAAAAACTAAAAAGCGACAACCAACAGAAATAGAGATAAAGGAAGAAAGATACTGGCCTCTTGTTCTGCATTTCCTGAAAAAAGTTTTACCACAGACTTCCGGTGCTGCGACATTGGTTTGATGGTATAAGATTGGGCAAATGCTTAGGAGAAGATCAGTAGAGATATACGAGTCTGTTGAATGTCGAGCAGTGATCCGGTTTTTGTATTTGAAAGGACGCACACCACAGGAAATGAAATAAACTTGTGGTGATGATGCCCCATCATATGACCTTGTAAAACGCTTGCATCGTGAATTCAAACATGGCCGGAAGCCTGTGGAAACAGCTTCCAGACCTGGTCGCCCCCATTAGTGAGGCATCCGTCCGTCAAGTTAAGGCTGCCATTTTGTAAGATCGGCACATTAATATTCGGCAAATAGACCAAGATGTAAAGATTAGTAAAGGGTTTTTGGAAAGTATCATTCATGACCATTTGCATGTGCATAAGGTGGCTGCCAGATGGATTGCCAGGTTGCTCACACCACTCCAGAAGCGAGAACGCGTCGAGTGCTCGATGATGAATTTGGAAATGTGCAAAGAAGATGAGTCAAAGTTTTTTAAAAGACTGATGACACCTGGGTCCAGGACGGAGTAGTGATGACAGATTTCCTGGCAAAGGATACCACAATTACAGGAGCATATTATCCGTCACTTTTGAGGAAATTAAGGGAAGCTATCAAAATCAAGAGGCAGGGCAAGATCAGCAAAGTTAACCTCCTCCTGAGAGACAAAGCTCCGGTCCACAACTCGCATGTCGCCAGATCAGAAGCACGGGCGTGTGGTAATGAAATCCTTCCCCATCCTCCCTACTTTGCACCCTCTGACTTTCACCTCTTCACAGCCATGAGGTTGTTTCTGAAAAGAAAGCGTTTCCCAGATGAAGCAGCCTTGATTTCTGAAGTCACGTCGTGGTTGGAGGACCAACCTGGTGTGTTCTACAAAAAAGGTCCCCGGAGCTGCATCAAACGATGAGAGAAATGCATAACTCTGGGTGGTTCCTATGTAGAGAAAGACTAATAACTGTGCCAAGTTTCGTTGCTCTACTTCTATGGAAAGTGGGCCAGGGGCATTACTTATTTCACGCCCCTCGTAAGGTAGACATGTTACGGTGAACAGTAGGACTTAGGAAAAAGGTTAAGAAATCACTGCTACAACTTAAAAATTAGAACATAGTTGAATATATTTTTTGTTATCTAAATAGATGTATATATCGATAAAAATAATTAATACAAGTAGATTCTTTTTCAATGTTTTGTCACTGGAAGGTAAGTGGCTAGCTTTTCCGACCAGTAAACGGATACTAGGGATTAAGTAAGCTAACTTATTAAATTCAGTATGTCTATCTGTCTTCATTTTTTTTCTAACCCATTTCGCCAGAGACGCAAAGTCGGAGAGCGACGCGAGGTAATTCAAATGATTACATTTTTTGTCGACCGTTATTTTCTCTATATTCAAGCCGGTAAAATTGCTGCTCAGGGTTCAAAGTTGCGAAAATAAGATTGGAAGTTGACAGGTGATAATCAACTTAAAGCGTACTTGTACACACGCACAAATATTCGTTTATACGCTAAAGTAAGTCAATTTTTAACTATTTCTCGTCCGTTTAACGATAGCTAAAACGAAAACAAGTTAAGATATATCGATAAATGTTTTTATTTTTTTGGCTTTGATTGTAGCTGATTGTAACACGCCATAGTTTTTCCCAAACTTTGGAAATCACTACTATGTATTTGATACAACGTAATGACTAATAGAGCTTGGTACTATATTAATAAATGCGAACACTGCATCAATTAAAACTAATATTCAAGCGTTTTTCTGGCCGAGTAATATGTTTATTAATTGAGGAAGTTTACACAAAATATCGCATTAAGATAAAATATACAAAATGTTTCAAAATCATATTATAAAAGCATATTTCAGAATTTAAAAAGATTTGAAGGAACACTAAATAGTTAAGCATAGCATTTGCTATGATTGCTCACAATGTAAACACAAATATGTCGTAGAAAGATTTAGGTATAATGAATCTTCTATCGCTATCGATAAATTTTAAAGTGAGATAAAGAAAAAAATACATATAAATGCATCTTATTTGAAAAATAATAGTACACATGCAAGCCTATTATACATTAGCATAGAATTAATTTAAAGATAAAACCCAATCAATAGTTGTTTTCTCAAGGTATTTTATACGCGAGTCACCAAGGAGTACCAAACAGCTGGTTTGTATAATTTTCCTGTTTCCATTTTGTGTTTTAGTTTTGCTAAAATCTAAATTATTACTTCGAGGCGAAATGCAATATATACCTAAGTTTAAATTCATATTAATCGTTGTAAAAAAAAAACAGTGTCTTATGTAAAACAATGAAAAGAATATGCTGTTTTCATAGCCTTAGTTATTAATTAAACAAAAGCGCTTCCAAATTATATATCACACTAGCGGAAGTAAATACTGGAACAAATGCTGGAAGATTATATAGTGAGGGAAACGAAATGCATGGTGTCTGCTTATCTACTGCCCGGTTTTGGTTTAGACATAAACAGTAGTTAATATTTCAAATAAGACGCAAGGTCAGATTGTAAACCCGTCAAACCACGTTGCATAAAGATACTTCCCTTACGCAACTACTACCACGTCACGTATTTTTACTTGGTGTAATATTACATGACAATATTTTCAATATTAAAGACGTACATCAAGATTACAATAACTATAAGCTTCATATATATATATATATATATATATATATATATTATATCGTGTATATTATAAATGGTTAACTTACGTTCGAATAAACACTGAATACTGCATACGTATTTTTACTTGGTGTAATATTACATGACAATATTTTCAATATTAAAGACGTACATCAAGATTACAATAACTATACGCTTCATATATATATATATATATATATATATATATATATATTATATCGCGTATATAATAAAGGGTTAACTTACGTTCGAATAAACACTGAATACTGCATGAATAAATATAAACGCATATACTCCACATACGATAATATAAATATATACTGTTAAATGAGACATTTATGAATTGTTATGCATTAGAAAAACAAAAGCAATTAAGAGATATTGATACTGTATTTTTAGACATTGAACATCTACTGGAGCAAAACAGTTGCTTTAACGGCTACAAAGCAGACTCATCCGATGCTAGACGAACTGTTGGTGAAGGAGGGTTAATAATCTTCTCACATAAATATACGGCATCATCATCATCATCATCATCATCATCACCGGAAAACTATCGAGAAGCCAAAGTATTTTCGTTTGGAAGAGCTCGAAATCGAAATAGGCCAATTGATATTAATAGATCGAATAAGAAACTTCACATTCAAACAGTTCAGTATTTTTCTTTGACAAAGTGCACTTGGTGCATTTCTGTTTCGGTGTCACGAGACGATCGACCCACCTTGAACAAACCTTTGAGATTAATTGATATAACATGCGTGTATCGGCAACAGAGGTACGTCATTGATTCCTGAGGAGAGTATATTGCGAATCCTATGGATGTCTGGAAAAATAAATTCCGATATCAAAAGGTCGCTTACTTTAATTATATCACTCCCGCCTTTGTAGCTTTTTGAGTAAAAGTGGAGGCTTTGCTTTTGAGATGATAGTCGTATATATATATATATATATATATATATATATATATATATATATATATATATATATATATATATATATATATATATATTACTAGAATGATTTTTAGATATCTATAGATACTAGTGTTTCGTCCTTTCGGGAACTATCAATGCAGGGAGTCACGATTACAGCCGGTCGGTATATTCGAACTCCGCAGGGAAGCCATCTCTGGCTCCATTAGCAAGGAACCAATCTCACGGTCAACGTTAAGAGCGAGTAAGACAGTTGAAATTTTAACATTTATTATTAAATGTCAAGACATTCGTTCATAGTGACCTAACGAATAGAACATCATAATCTACAGATGCAAGCTAAAGTGACCGACTTACATTTAAACGTTTAAGTGTTCAACAATAAGAACCGAATTTTTTGAAGGGGCTGACATTATTAATGTCATAATTATATATATATATATATATATATATATATATATATATATATATATAATTTTTTCATACAAATATTGGTGGCTACATATGTGCATACATGTTTCTGTAATCACACGTTATTGGCGAGATTACGTCTTCAGGAAAGGAATTTCCCTCGAAAACCTTTGGTAGACACATGTTGTTTCAATGGATGTACTTTTCGGACATGAAACTCTACTGCTATATATATATTGTATTTTGTGTACAGAAAGTTGTTAGATGAGAAAAGTCATTGGTACCGTCGGATTCAAGCCCGATAATTAGGAACGTTCTATATATCCAGATCAAACTCTCTTCAGCCAATACTCTTGAGTATTGTCTGAAAGGAGCTTGATATTGATATCTTAAACGGTCTTAATTATCGAGCTTGGTATGCATATCTTAAACGGTTCTAATTATCTACCTTAAAACCGCCGGTGCGAATGATTTGTCTCTCTAACAACTTTCTGTACACAAAATACAAAATATAAATACGATCTTATTTTTCGGATTTTCCTATTAATTGAGCACTCTGCTGGATTTCTTTAAAAAAAAATCATATATATATATATATATGTATATATATATATATATATATATATATATATCCGCATTGTTGCTTCAGAAAACAGAAATCATAGATTAAATATATGTGCATATACGCTGCCGAATATATATATATACATATATATACATATATATATATATATATATATATATGTATGTATATATATATATATGTGCATTCTCTATATCTTTGTGTGTGTGTGTGTGTGTGCATGGGTGTATAAAACCACATAACTCACTGTGCATAGTGATTCGTCGTTTACCGCTTTGCGTTTTACTCATAAATACCAGTAACGCATCTACATATAAAGATACGATATTTTTATTTATTGAGATTTAATAATTCATCATTTAAATTATTGCACACTTCTCTTATAACTATGGCAATTCACACTAGTTATTTCATTTTCATTGGTATATATGGATACAAACAGATTACCTGTAAAAATCTAAGAACGAAGCACTTTTAGAAATTACAATATGAAAAATAACTTTATATATTAAATACACAGAGATGAAAAAAATTAAACAGTATAAATTGGCGAGTAGATTCATACGAGGAAATAATCACCATACAATTACTTTAATTTTTACTTCACGATTATAATTTGTTGACATAAACCGTTCATGCGTGTAACGTTTTAGCTTGTTTAATTATGTACGTTTGTCTTTTGATTTTACGCCTAACCTTTTCTACTTCTGGCTCCATTTTGTTTATGTGTTCAAGCTTTAGTCGTTTGGACAATTTCCTCATTCCAAGCATCTTTTACATGCTATCTATTCAACTTACGATATTGTTAACTAATCATTTTTCCTCCTGATATTCTGAATTCTCTCTTGAAACATGATAGGAGAGATATATGTGGATGTCAGTTAAGATTTCACTTGTATTTTAAACATAGGTTTTGAAGCCATGGCCATGTTGCCCACGAGAAATTTCTCTGTCACATTTTATAAAGAATCCTTATGTTTCATTCTGTCCTTTTTTTTCTTTTCTGCTTTATATTTATTTCTTCAGCCTATTATAGTGTTATTTATTGGTTGCAGTAACCTGCTGCTTTTTACTTTGTTTATGCATCTATTTACTTATATAATGACGAATCTATAATCTACAATACGAAAAATGTCCTTTTTCAATTGCCTCTTTTACTAAACCCTCATCACAACGGTGCAATGCATTGTGCAGTCATATTAGTTACTTTATTTTATTCTCATAAATAAATATGTTTCCTTCGTTGACAATATATGCTACAGTGTAAATAATTAAATATTCCTAAAAACAAAAAAAAACATGGTTTCCTTTTCACACACATAAAACAAAAACACTTTATTAGACCTCATAAAATAGATAGTATAGAAACTACGTCTACCGACACGCCCACCGGTTGCAATCTTCTCTTACGTAACTTATAACCAGGGGGATTTGTCTTATTTTATATCTAAGAATCATAAAATTAGTAAATATTCCATTAATAGTTAATGATAAATTATAAGAAAATACTTTGGATGCAATGACCGAAAAATTAAAACCGAAACAATCAGAACTTTAGTCTGAAATACTTGCAGCCGAGCTATTTTGGCGTTCTTATAATTAGTACTAAAACTATTACGCAAGCAAAATGGTCATATATGTAAGATAACGTACTCGATTTAAGATTTCCGTCATGTATAAAAAACACGAATATTTCACTAAGAGCGAATAGCTACACAAATGTTATTGCAATAGTACGAAATAATTCATTTGGTTTGAAATAAGTATTGGCGGTAACTGTAATTAAATTTTTTATACATACTAGAATTTGACCCCGTGTGACTACGAAGTGTAGTGATTAAAATATATTTTATTCAAACATTAATGTTGTATACTAAGATGATCATTGTTAGTAATATGGATATGCATCGTTTATGTTTCTTGCAATGTGGATTCATTCATGCAATGTCGATTCATTCATACAATGTCGATTCATTCATGCAATGTCGATTCATTTATGCTTGTACTACGGTATTTAACACTACGCTTTTAGTAAATTTGTTATATAACCTAAATTTAATCTAATTAGTATTACAGAGGAATTCATAACTAATTATGTTTTCAACGGATTAGTTCCTTCCAACAACCCGCCGATATCAGATGTAATCACAATAAAACGTGAAACCTTTTAAAAAATAGTACAGTTCATTTCCTTTTTATTTTCAAGTCGAAAATTACAATAATTATTAAACGTCTAGACAGGCAATGTTTTTTTTTATCCGTGTCTTTTCTCAATAAGAATGCCAGACATTGATATTTCCAATGTTACGAACACAATAAAAACATGAACCTGTCTATCAGTGTCATGACCTAAAGTTGCAAGTTGGAGAGGCTTTGTTGTCATTAGTTCTACATGCATTCTTATCTTGATTAAAAGTGTGGGCCACTTATCAATCTATATTCTACGCATGATAGGATACTTATCATTATTTTGTATATTTTGGGATATTGAAATCTTCCCTCTAGCTGTAGTATATTCCATATTGTTATATCTGACAGATGAGGTTTTTATTCTATTCAAAACGACAAAAGTTGCATCAGCTCAAGAGGCATTCATACAACGCGGTATCCGCTGGTCTTAAAACACACTTTTTTGGCGCTCATATACACATTTGCTCATAAGCAATTATCAAAAAGACGCATCATATGAAATCATTCACCCGTTTAGAGTGATCTTTACTTACATTCATTCATCGTTATTTATTGACCTTAGATTTAAGTTTACTACAAAAGAGATGTAAGGAAATAAACTTATCTCTAGATTCAATAAAATGAATTCTTTATATATTAGCATTTCTACCTTAACATAATAAGGATATAATGAAGATCACTGATATGTACTATAATACACAATGTCTATAATACTATATTACTTTCTTTATTTTTACTACTGCTCCTCTTATATACCCAGAAAAAGCTAAAATATTATAAGACTTTCTGATTAAGTATCTGAGACATGTTTTAAATTTTAACCTAGATATGTATGATTAAAGATTTCAAATGTTTTTACAAAGGAGTCACTTTGAGAAAGGGTCATATAGAAACGTCGACATATAGAAGGTAACGCAGGTATTTTGGACCATATAAATTGGCCTACCTGTAAAATATAATGCACATAATATAAATTTTAACAATATAGTATATGCCAGATTTTTAAAGGAAATTTCGTTCCCCATAATTCTTTTTAGTAAAGTAGTAATTTCCTAACAATTATAAATGATATATTTAAAATCTTACAGAACGTATGACCTTATAGAACAATTAGTTTTAGAAATCACTTAAATATGCTCAACTTATTGCCTTAAAAAACATTACACATATTATTTAACTTTTATAAAATTACAAGGTATTTGAAGTTATAAGGGGGTTATATCCTCCAAAACCCAGTAAAGGTGCAAATAAAGATTCGGGAATACCTCCAATTTCTACTTATCTATATCTATATATCTATAAAAACAGAGATGTGTGTGCCACAGACGATTTCTGATTGGTTAATCCAATAATCACATCTCCTAAAAAACAATGGTTTCTACGCTCTTACCTTTACCATAAAATATTATGGCTTTATTTATTGTCCATCTTGGAAGGGTTTAATTTTTTAATAACTTGTTATTCACAAATTAAAAAAATACGAAACTAAACTACACGAAATCAAACGCTCCGACAAACTTAATAGTAGTACTAGCAAGCACACGCGCACACACGCACACACACACGTTCACTACCGTCACGTTGTTATGGCAACCAAACAATGTTTACAAAATGTCTACGCACGTTCGTAGACATTTTGTAAACATTGTTTTTAAAAAATAAAAAATAATACTTCTATTATGTTTTAAACGACTGTAATAGTTTATTTTGGAAGTATATTTCATAAAGAAAATTGACAACCCACTTTAAAAACAGAAATTACGAGTTTTATATATTTTATTCGCAGTTTTTTGTTGACTCTTCTGGCGGCCATGTTGTAAGCCCTAACGGTATTTTTGGAGATTACCCAAATAAATGTTATCAAAGGCAAGATAAGTTACTTTTCCACCAAACTGGATATATTTTTCGTGTTTTTATTCAATGTAGCATATTTATTCAGCTCGAAAAACGGGTTTGTATTACTGTACACATAAATTCGAAAAAGTTGTCAAAAACCAAATATATAACAAATACATGTTATCAAAGGCAAGATAAGTTACTTTTCTACCAAACTGGATATATTTTTCGTGTTTTTATTCAATGTAACATGTTTATTCAGCTCGAAAACCATACGGTGTTTACCGATGTATTGGAAAATTCAAGATGGCGCCTCACTCCCTCTTTAACACGGTAAGTTTGGGAAAAGGTGTTATAAATAAAAAACTAGAAAAAATACTATTAAAAACCCGCCGAATATATGTCAACCTATGTCACGGTAACATATTGAGCGAGTTTTTAACAGTATTTTATTCAGTTTTTTATTTATAACACCTTTTCCCAAACTTACCGTGTTCAAGAGGGACTAAGACGCCATCTTGAATTTTCCAATACATCGGTAAACACTGTATGGTTTTCGAGCTGAATAAACATGTTACATTGAATAAAAATACGAAAAATATATCCAGTTTGGTAGAAAAGTAACTTATCTTGCCTTTGATAACATTTATTTGTTATATATTTGTTTTTGGCAACTTTTTCGAATCTATGTGTACAGTAATACAAACCCATTAAAAATATTGTTTTTGATTTTGAAAAAATATTGTGGTTCATTTGTATGTAAAAATATTGTGGTTCATTTTGATTAAAAAAAAATCATTTTGATTAAAAAAATTGTTTAATTTTAATATTTGTTTATTGTCTTAACTCATATCAAATGTTTTGCTTGTGTTCTGCTTCAAATATTCATATTCTTACATGCATAATTTTCATTTAATTTTATTAAATAAACTTCAATTTTACTACAAATCAAATCGTGTTCCTTCACTTTTTAAAATGTAATTTATAAGTAATTAAAGAACGCATTCTAATCTTTAAAATCTATAATACAACGAAATATTTAATTGCTTATAATACTTAAACAAACAACTTGTGTTTTTTTTATTATTTTTTTATTATTAATATTAGATGAGTTTCAGTATAAATCATCGTGTTCTTTATTTCAATCCAATTTGGAAGTTTTGTAAATGTATATGATGTTTATAATGACCTATGATTGCGTATTTATATACATTATTTTCCCTATTCTTCTGTTCATCGTACATTTTTTACTCCCAAACTTAAACATGGTGGGTGCATAGAATTCATTTACCGATACAAAAGAAATGATAAGTAAATAAATCCATAAATAAATATTATAAATGGTTTATTTTAATACTTGCCAGGATGCGGAGGAAAATGAATGAAGGGGGAGGGGAATGAAATAAAAACATTTTGGAAACAGATTAAGTTTGAAAGAATTGCTTTGCACAGAAAGAAATTAATGAAAAAAGAATAAAATTAAATTTCTTTTCCTTCTTGATTTCTTTTAGTTTTTTATGAAAAAGGAAGTCAAAATTAAGACTATAAAAAACAATTTTTATTAAGAGCGAACCTCAGTCGTAAGGTCTGTAAAAAAAAAACGTGGAATAATCAAGAAATGTTTTCTAATACATTTTTTTTTTTTACTTATGTGTTCATTTGTCTCTTTGAAGTTCGTTTGTTTAATATATCGGTTTGCAATATCACTTTGTCATTCTGTCAGACTCAAATTTTAAATCTACATATCTATAAAAGTGAAAGTGTGTGTGTGTGTGTGTGTGTGTGTCTGTGTACATTTCCCTACGAAATAACTCTGTCAATTTTTAGTCTACAGACTCGAAATTATACAGGGTACTGAGATTTGGAAAAATCTATGTGATCGGTTTTTAGCCAGAAATTTGGCGATTAAGGGGTCAAAGTTCAACGATTTGAGCTTTGAGAACTCTAGCAAACTTCTCCGACAATTTTGGGTCTACACCCTTGAAATTTTAGATATAGGTTCCGTGGACATGGATCTAACTTAATAACTTGATTTGAGGCCAAAAAAATAAATTTTCAGGGGTCATAATAGGGGTCAAAGTTTAAAAAATTACCCCTTTTTTTTGCTCAGCATACACCTCCAAACACCCGGGCAACGCCGGGCACCCATGCTAGTATAGTTATATAATAATACACATATAGATTTTATGTACATTCTTTAGAATTTCTTTCCTAGAGAACACACAAATATCACCCACAAATAAACATATGTCTAGAGCGCTATTTATTCACAAGCAAGCATCCTAGATGTTAATCAATGTATCCGGCATTTTTACATAATATATATATATATATATATATATATATATATATATATATATATATATATATATATATATATATATATATATATATTATAAAATTAATTAACATAGATGCAAATATTACACCATCAAAACGAAACACAACCGATGTTCCAAAAATGATTCTACGGATCCTTATATATCAGATATTTATGAAACATGAACCACCTTTGTGAATGAAAGGATTGGCGCTTGCACGATACCATATATTATAATTATAACCTGATAAGTCATATCAGTGATGTTAATTGTTCATATTACAGTATCGAGATGAAGTAGAAGATTATAATTTGTTTATTGTTTCAGGATGAATGAATACAATTGGCGGCCATGTTGGCGCAAGTATGATTCATTTTAAATGATAAAATCTCATAGACTGTACAGAATTATTGTTATTTTTCTCATAAGAAGAAAAGGGATATATTTTTGCTTTTAATTCATGGATATAAACAGTTACATCTGCAACTGAAAACAAATAAATACATATTAAGTGAGCATTCCAGATGTGTCCGTGCAATTTAGTTAAATAATGTGTCCGTCAGCCGGCAGGTCTGTAACGATTGTTGTAGTATTTTAGTAGCTAAACATAATTCTCATGTTAATGCGTAAATAATTCATTGTGTTATATAGCGTGCAATGTTCTCAATCCCAAACCATGAATACTCACAAGTAAAGGAGGGTATAGTTTGCAAATTGGTAGAACACACGGCAAAATCAATGTTTATATACAAATAGATGTTCATAGGCTTCACACGCATTATATACCTTTATATATGGTAGCTTCCTTCAGATTTGGCAGACTATGGATAGCCATTGTAACCGAGCCTGCGCATAGAATATTTGTGGCAAGAGTTCCGCAGCCCCAACCACACTTCTTCTGCGTCGGCGTATTAAATACCAGTGACAAGTGGAAATTCAGGACGACTGGAAACAATGCCGAGATAAGTTGAATGCACATACAACGCCTAGAATGTTCAAATGGCCAAACATATGGTACTAGAAAGGCCCAACGTTAAAATTAGTGTTCTGGCGAGAACTATTCAGTATATATATTTCTATATTTCTTTTTGTGCCGTTTAGTTAATTATAATCTCTTTATTGTGGTGAAAGTATAATAAAAATTAATGACATTTCAGATAACATCAAAGTATATTTATACTAAAATGGATTTGTTGCTGTAAGTTTTTTTTTTACTTTATACTATAATAACACAAAATACCTTCTTCAATATTACTTGCTTAGATGATACAGATTTGTTTTAGAAAATTCATATTGATTGTTATATTATTGAATTTAAGCAAAAATTTAATAAGAGATGTTAGGGATTCATAAAAGGGCTTGGTAAGATATTGATTAATTAAGATGAAATCACATGCAATGTAATCATTGCATTTGATTTTATCTTAATTAATCAATATCTTACTTAGCCCTTTTATGAATCCGTAACATCTCTTATTAAATTTTTGCTCAAATTCAATAAGAGATGTAAGATATTTTTTTGTACATGGAGATCACCACTTATCAAGGCCCGAAGGCCACTCAGGGATAAGGGTTATTGCGTGTACAGTAATCAATGAGATAGTATTGTAGTAATCATTAGTAGAAGGGGTTTTGATAGAGTATCTTACTTAAGGTGGCGGTTTGTCAGGAGTTTGTTTATGTTGGACTTGAAGACTTCCAAGTTGTAGTAAGGTGGGAAACAGGCAAGCGGCAGAGAGTTCCACTGTCGTGCAGTTCTAAGAAGGAAGCTTTGCTCATGGAATCTACGTTTGGATTAAGGCACAGAAAAAGAGTGGGGAAAATTGTTGACAGTAGTTTCAGCCAGACGGGTGTTTCTCATGAAAGATTGGCGAGGGGGGACGAGGGATTGGAGCTCAGACGAGCACCTGCCATGGAAATAGCGATAAAACAAAGACAGACTCGAACGTCTCTTCTGTGGGAGAGAGGCTGCAAGGAAGAGAAAAACGCATCCCCCACTAAACCCCGAAGTTTATTTTGTACTCTGTCAAAACAGGATAGGCTGTTTTTAGCAGCTCCTGCCCAGATGTGGCAGCAGTACTCCATCATTGGACGTACTTGGCTTTTATACAGATAGAGAATTGCATCAGTAGTGAGATATCTTCTGGAGCGATAGAAGGATCCCACCATCTTTCTCAGCGTCCCTGGCAACAGATTTGATGTACGTGTTCTATTTCAGATCAGGAGTAAAGGTCAACCCCGGAAGCTTGTCAAAACATTGGGCCTCTCCAAGACGAAAGCCATCCATTTCAATTGATGCCAGATGGGGATCAGAGCGTTGATGATGTAAAGATAGGAGCTTGGTTTTGGATGCATTAAAAGTGACCAGCCACCTCTTCCCCCATTGTACCACGTGCTAAGGATCAGAAGAGAGAGAGAATTAGAGAGCACTTTTTCATTTACGGCCTTTGATGTGTTGCCACAAATGGTCGTGTCATCAGCATAGATGTCAACGAATGATTTACGTATGTGTTTTCGGAGATCATTGATGTAGATCAGGAAGAGAGTTGGGCCCAGGATGGACCCCTGGGGGATCCAGCATTAATACTGTGGGCCTCTGATTGCTGCCCATCAACTCCTACTCTTATGAACCTATCGGAGAGAAATGATTTAATAATTGAGAAAACATTTCCAGTAATACCGTAGCTGGAAATCTTGTGAAGTAGGCCCATATGCCATACCTTATCGAAGGCCTTCGATATGTCAAGAGAAATTGCCCTGGAAAGGACACCTTTGTCAAGAAATTCACTAATCCTATGTGATATAACCGTTAGCACATCCGCTGTAGATCTTGCCGAGCGGAACCCATATTACATGTCACTAAGAAGGTTGGTCCTGTTGAGGTGGTTGACTACTTTATTTAATATGGATTCAAACAACTTACTCATGACACACAGGAGTCTTATTGACCTGTACTGCGAGGGAGATGACATTTCACCTGAATTCTTAAATACAGGGCATACTGATGAGGTTTTCCAGGGTGTTAGAAAGCACTTCTTCTTAAGGCAACACTTAAACAGTTTTGTAAGTATGGGGCGATTTCTGGTTGGAGCTTTTTCAGCACTATAACTGGAATGCCACCAAGGCCATTTGCTTTACTGGAATCAAGGTTCTTGATTAGCTTGGCGATCTCATGCACAGATATTTGTCTGTTGCATAGCGTGTTGTCTGTTATCGGAGGAAATACAGGGAGTTGATGGTTATTGTCGAATGGGGTAGAATTAGCTGCAAAGTTCTTGGCAAATAGCCTGACCTTGACTGATGCTGACGAGATGACCCCAGGTCCATTGATGATGGTTGGGATAGAACGCACATTCTGTTCAAGATCCTGTTTGCTATTTGTCAGAACTAGTAGGAACCAAGCCGCTGCTCAGCTACTTTGGATTTAACAGACTGGGCATATAGCTCTCTTGCACGTTTTATTACTCTTTTACAGTGGTTGCTGGCAGTCCTGAAAGCAGCAATCGTCTCAGTACATCTATTACGTTGGTAGCTATGGAAAAAGTGATTTCTGTGCGCGATGGCAGCAGCACATTCAGGGGAGAACCATGGCTGGCTGTTAGGTTTTTGTTGGAATTTTTTGGATGGTATGAATCGGTCTATGCCTATAATTAACCATTCGGTCAGGTATGATAATATAGAGGACACATTCTTTTTAAACATGGAATGCAGAGGTAGGTCAGATATAAATGTACGGAAGCTATCCCAGTCAGCCATAGAGTATCGATATACAGTACGGTGGAGAGGTACGTCTGAAGACTTATTACATTTCATTTTTATCTTAACTGCTACAACAGTGTGGTTAGAGGATCCCAGAGGAGATAGAACGGAACATGATCACAGCTCAGGGGAAGTAATGAGGAAAAGGTCTAGAAGGCTTGCATATTGACCGGGTGTATCGGGCACACGGGTGGGCTCGTGAACAATCTGAGTGAGGTCATAGGCAATGGCAAAATCATGACAAGCCATTCCACATTATAGACATTGAAGTCACCGCAAATGTGAATGTTAGCCGAAGCATGAGCAGACAGGATGTGGTCAATTTTCTCAGATATGCTCTTAAATATAGTAACTCCACTGTTGTGGGGGCGATAGAGAGCAAATATAAATGCAGTGGTGTACGCTAGTGAAACCCTAAAGCACATATAAGGTAAAAAGGCTTAGTACGATAATGATTAATTAAAATAAAATGTTTTCTTACACAAAATATACACAGGAAACAATCCACTCTTCATATACAGTTCCTCTAGTTATTGTTAATTAAATATCTCCCTATATTATAGCAAATATTCACATCAAAACCGCACTTACCGACTAAACTAGCAAAAATCGGTTCGAAACGGCCACTGGCAGCCACTAACAGGGAAGTATTAGTATCATAAGAATTACTTGCCAATAATATATTTAACTGTGGTATTCGGTGTTACTGTACCCGGATACACCTAAAAGCCAACTTTTTATAGATAATTCCTCTTTAGTTTCTCTAAGGAAAATTTCCCTGTTTTAACGTGTAATTTTATATACATTACCGGCATAACAATAACATTAATTCCAGCAATTAATAGATTAATAGTAATATACTGCATTTTTATCGCTACTATAATATATGTATATATATATATATGTATGTATATATATATATATATATATATATATATATATATATATATATATATATATATATATATTAGGCAAATATTAAAGATTACATGTGTGCATAAAAGTTTCAGTGGAATCTTAATTAAAGAGGCCACCTCATCGGACAAGAAAAGGGACGTTGCCGCAACTGAAACAAATAAATCTCTATATAATCTAAAAGGTGCACGTCGCCGAGAAATTATCAGTAGTCTCTTAAGCATAAAACGTTGATAATTATATTTCCCGATAGGACAAAAATATAATGCATGTCTCTCTTGTCTGCACAATAGAGAGCAGGTCGACAATCAGAAGGCGTGTTCTTTTTACGGATAAAAAAGCGGCCTTTGTCGTCGACAGAGTTCTAGAATTGATAGTGTATCGATTCAGTGTTCGATGAACTGCAAAAACAGATCGGGATTTGGGATGCTGTATTGCTATACGCATGGGCTCTGAGCATTTTCATTGTCAACTCTGAAGCAAGGTTATATTTGGAGGCAGTATTTTTTATCACCTTAGCGTTTCTTGCCGCCTAATTGAACAATGGGAGGTGATTAGAATGTAAGCGTTAAGGCTAAAAAAAATATAACGAATGTTAGTACGGATAAAGCATAGTGCAGGAATAAATGAACGAATAAATGAACGAATACGACAGGGAATCGATTGAATTGTAGAAGCAAAGCCATTGGAAAGAAAAAGACGGACGATTGGATGTCGATAAAGAACTACACAGAATCTGTTCATTCAAGAGCTGTTAATAAAAAAATTCGTCTTCATAAGATGTAAAGTAGAAACATCATATATGTTAATTGTATTAAACTATGAGACAAATATATAAATATACAAGAACAATAAATTGTTAACATCGATACACATGTGGGGGAGTGAGGGTGGGGTACTAGGTGTGTCGGTGAGTGTTTCTCTTTTTGCATATATA
>NC_136495.1:64658050-64805550 GCF_053919585.1 Euprymna scolopes | reverse complement strand
TTATAATATATATTATATATGTATATGCATATATATATATATATATATATATACATATATTTATATACGCTATGGAAATATATTTTAGAGTTAGATTTAATGGTTGTTTCGAAGCAGAGACAAGCTAACATGTGTTTTAAGCTAATCGATACCATTCTTGAGAAAATCATGGAATTAGTCCACATCTTCTTTCGTTGAACTATTTTTATCAAGTGAAAAGCATACGAAATCGCAGCCAAAGTTCATGCACAATGTCTTCACGTGTCTATGGCAAAAACGCCAAAAAACATCAATTAATTATAATATAATTGAAAGTGACAAAATCAATAAAAAAGTTTTAAATAACTGTAATTCGAATTTTGCAAGAGATTCTTTTGCGGATCCGAGACGTTTCATTGCCTATCAAAATCATCAGAGGTTCAGTTCAAATAATGGAGAATGTATATGAAAGACACGCTATTTTGTTTTCTAAGACCGATTCATTCTCTTATTCGCTAGTTTCCTAATCGTAAGAATTCAAAGAGCGAGGGCTGAATCTTCAATAATTTTATGATTTTAGATAGAGATAATCTACGTTAATTTTGTTGAATTAATTTTTAAACAAATTCAGAATCACCGCCAGAGAGGGAATATAACCCATATAACTGGATTTTGGATTGAACTAAGTTATTTGTATAAATTTAAGTGTGTGTATATAATTATTGCTGTAACGTCTTAGACCGGTAATAATCAAGGCAGAAGTGTATTAGCAGACGTATATTACAGATGGACACGCCATGATTTTTGGCTGCATAACTGATAGTAATATTTCATCTGATAAACGTTATAGTCTCTGAGCAAGTCCAGAAACATGTATAGCATTGATAATATCTTGTCAAAAAGTTCGTTTGTCCTGTACAGTAACAGAATATTTTTTCTGGATTAGATGTACGTGTCTATCATGTATAAAACTTGATCCTTTTAATACACGGATCATGCTTTCATTTATTTTACCTACAATCCTGATTCCCCAGAATAATTATAGCTTTTACATATTAAAACAATTCAACTTTTTTCTCATCTGCAAACGTAAATCTTTTAGATTTTACATTTTTTCAAAGGTAATTATAAAAAGTACCCATTGCTTATTATACTCTTGTAAAAGTCTCAAAGAATTCATGTCAGCGAAGCTAATTTATTATATCCAAATAGTAATACGACTCTCGATAGAGTGAGCAAGTGACAAAAATGTTTAACTTTTGCGTTTTCCCGTGAAGTTTTATATATTTCTTCCCTATTTCATTTATTTTTCTGCAATGCATACATCTTTCATTTGAGATTGCATTTAAACCATATCTTAGCGCAAGGGAGATAATCGTTGTACTAATATATACGAACGCTTCTATTTGGATTATTAGAGTTTACTGTTGCAGTCATTTTTCTTGTTGAGTATTTTTTTTATATATATAGAGATAGATAGATAGATAGGTAGATAGATAGATAGATAGATAGATAGATAGATAGATACGACGGACGTTCCATAAGTACTGTCTCATTATATTGTTATTATGACTAAACATGTGCAAGCATGATTTAGCTCTCTTTTGCAGAGTTGACACAGTAAGATTGTGAAATAACACCTTCTGTCATAGATGTTGTCAGAAGCAGATTTGTATAATTGAATGCTTAGCAAACGTGTATCGATGATAGCGGCGACTATTTTTTTTTAATTCCGATCCAGACATAATCTCTTGTTTTAATGGTCCAATTCCTTTCTTCATAGCTCCTCAATCTTTTGAATTAAAACTAATAGAACACTTTAAGTTTGGAACGACTATCTTATGATAAAGCGCGAGCCGGTAGCCCATGAATTGCCATCATTAATCCATGACACGGAGGATTTAAGTGATTATCTAAAAAAATATATATTCTAGACGACAAAAAGTGGATTTTTTATGTTTATTTTCAATTGTTATAACAAAAACGATTGGAAGTTTTAATTTTTGAAAGAATGTAATATATATATATATATATATTTATATATATATATATACAGATATATATATATATATATATATATATAAAGAGAGAGACAGAGAGAGATAGAGAGAGAGAAAGAAAAAAAAGAAAGAGTGAGAGAGAGAGAACGGGGAGAGAGATGGGTATACAAATAAAATATTAAATAATTTTATATCTATATCTATAAGTATACCCTCTCCCTACCTGGATTTGCAGGAAAGTATAAAAATAAATGTAGGCTGCTTATCGACAACTTACTTATTTCTGTGAAGAACTGACTATATATATATATATATATATATATATATATATATATATATATATATATATATATATACATATATTTAAAGGAGATTAGAATAATAGTCTAAAGAGCTAAGTGTATTTTAATGTAATAGTGAAATTACTAGTTTAATTAAAATACAGGAAATGCTCGTTGTAATTTAGATATACAATAAGCTCGATAGTTAAATGCCCTAGAGCTAATTCAATATTAAGTAATGTGATTTATAATTTAAAAGTTTTAAAATTTTTTTAAATTTTTAAATTATAAATCACATTACTTAATATATATACATATATATATATATACATATATATATATACATATATATATATATATATATATATATATATATATATATATATATATATATATATATGTAAGGGTAGGTCAATCGTGGAATAGTAACAGAGCAACGGAGGGGTCAGTTGCAAATTACTAGAAAAAATTACCACATACTATATTTTCCCATAAATTTTGCCGATATTTGAGGAAATGACTTTTAATTAGGAAATAATTTAGAATTCTGCTAAGATAACGGTGTTACCGAACGACGTCAGTCGGCAAAATTCAGACAAGGCATTAAAGCAAATAAATTTAGTAAATATATGTAAGACTATATTTTTAGGAGAAATATTAATATGGTTCTTCAATAAATCGAGTAATAGTTAATAAAAAAAATGATGTGCTATAAAATATTTACTTTAGAATACACATTTCAATTTAAGAATCCGGTCATCCATGAAACGTAATTATTTCCCTTTAGCATTGTTTTTATCGTTAAATACTGAGAAGTAAAACACGTTATTCAACAATACAAAGCAAAGAATATATATTTCATTTTTAAATGAATGTAAACTTATTTTTATATACATATTTAATAATAACTTGGAAGTTATTTTCAAAATAAAATATCCAAAGTTTCTCTTCGATTTTCACTTCATTGGCAACAGACTTTTCACAGGATTGTACCCATATTAAAATAAATGATCTTGTCGAAGGTTAACCTCCTGTGGAGGTAAGTAAATAGTGATTTAATTGCTAAAAAAAGGTTGCAAACTTTTATTGAAAAGTTGTTTTTTTTTCATTCTTTTAAATTTCAAGTTCTGTCCTCGGTCAATGAAAAATCTACTTCTAGACATGGGCAGTTTATTTTCAATGTATTGTCTCAGCCTTTTCCCCACTAAAAAAAAACTGACTTCATCGTAATGGGAGGCAAGTAAATAGTGACTTAATTACTTAAAAAATATGTTATAAATTTTTATTTAAAAATTATTGTTTTCCATTTGAAAAAAAAATGCAAATTTTTTCTGTATATTTTAAGGAAATTTATTTTTTATTATTAAATATATTTCATAATTAAAAACTATTTTTATTTAAATATTTTTATTAATATGTCACCACTTACTAAATATAATCATTAATAAGCTGATTATATTTTATGTTACTTAATTGTATTCCTATTGTATTACACATTTTAATTTAATAATTTTCATTAAATTTGTATAAAATCTAATAGCATACTATAATATTTTGGCCATCAGACTAATGCGCTTATGGACACAAGATGCTTAACCGCAAGAAATGTATGTCAAACTTCACAGCATCATTAGATTCACAATTGAAGTATATGCATTTAGCTTGTTTGAAATAACAAGGCCGATAGCCATTAGTTGCGTGCTATCGTGTACCGAATGATTGCATGAATGTAGGGTTGACATTAAATTCTTAAAAATAAACTAAAATGACCGAAAATGGGCTGAAATGACTTAAATAAATAAAAAGTAAATGACTTAGAATGATTTAATGAAATTAAGGATGAATTGAATGGCCTTAAATGCTTAAAAATAAAAAATGACTGGAATCCTTCAAAAACAACTTGAATGATCTAGAGAATGACATGAATGCCTTTGATACAGACTGGTTGTAAAGTGGGTGATTATTTTAAATAAAATTAATACAGAAAGGTGATCCCCACTTTATATCACAAAGTTACAAACATAAACACATGTAGTAAGAACAGACACTACACTTTTATCTTGGCCAAAAGGCCAAGAAAAGCTTTAAAAGTTAAGAAGAGCATCTATTAATAACAGACCTTTGATCTTCACCAAAAAGGCCAAGCACAAAAGGGTTACGGGCAGACCGACCGACCGACCGACCGACTGACGGAGTGACTTATAGAGTCGCTTGAACGCGCCTAAAAAGAGATAAGATTCATAACTAACAATTGTATTTTTTCGATATGATCAGTATGATCAATAAATAGCCACATGAAGTTCAACATATTACTTTATAATATGTACAGCATAATACTGTTGCTTTACTTCCTGAAAATGTATTATATGCTAAAGTAAAATCAGATGAGCTAACAGTGAGGGAAGAAGCAATACACGTTTTATTGTCTATAATGTAAGTAACGATTTATGCCTATCATGTTGATTAAATTGCTAATGTCGATTTATCGAGTATTTTTAAAAAATTCTTTTCGGATTTCATCATAAACATAAAATAGATAAGCTTAAATTGTTAAGTTAGTGCGATAAATTAATTTTAATATTCTTTCCGGAGTGAGGAGTCGGACAATTTTTTTTTTTTAAATAACACAAATCAACTTTAATGATAATCATTGGTCTGAGTAATGACAATCATTGGTCTGAATTTTTAATAGATTAAAGTTTGAAAGAATATGTGCACCATCCTTAGGTGGGGGACCATTATTACGCACGGTTTGGTAAATATTGGTTCAGTTGTATGGGCTGTAGGAGTGTATATATACATAGGCTATGGCGTTAACATTTGACATTTACTTTGCAATATTTTGTACACTATCCATAGGTGGTTGACCGTTATCATACTAGGACTGGTCCTGATCGGTCAAATGGTCTGGGTTATAAGAGAGTATATATATATATATATATATATATATATATATATATATATATATATATATATATATATATATAAAGTTGAATGCCTGTGTGTGTGTGTGTGTGTCTGGTCACGATTAGGCTTCTATATGGTTGACTATTTAAAAAAAAAAACTGATTACATATAATGATAGAAGATATATCGAGACACAGGAATTGGTATGTTTGATCTGGCAGAACGGTGGTTCATTAAAATTGTGGGGTCTGTGTGTGCGCCTGGTCCACAAAGTATGGAGATAAAAAAAAAACGTTTACAAGTGTTTTGATATGAATGTACATAAGAATACTTTGATAAGTGTGTTTTAACTTAAATAGGGATGGTATAATAAAATTGTGGGGTCAGCATTCGAGCCTGATCTCCATATAATAGAAATAGGCACGCACTTTAATAAAGACTTTTCATATCTATCTGCGTAATTATACTTTGATAATTATGTTTTAGTTTGAAGAAATATGGTATAATAAAATAATGGGGTGTTTTACACTTATGGTTGCGTATCCTCGTTTCCATAATACATTTTTTTCTGTCTCTAATTATATATATATATATATATATATATATATATATATATATATATATATATATATATATACTTATAATTATTTTTTGGCTATAATAAGTGAATATATATATTTATTTATTTATATATTTATAATTATTTTTTGCTATAATAATTATATACATATATATATATATATATATATATATTTATATATATATATTATTTTTTGCTATAATAATTATATACATATATATATATATATATATATTTATATATATATATATATATTTATATATATATATATATATATATATATATATATATATATATATATATTGATTTTAAGCTTATGAGGATTTTCCGAAGCATAAAAAACGATGTTACTTTTGTATTTAATATTTTTATTGTTTTCTTTTTATATTTCAAGCGGACCTCCGCTCTTGGTCAGAAAAAAAAGTCTCAAAATGAAAAAAAGAAAAAGAAAACCGTTGAAAGAACTGGAGATTTGTAGCGTGAACAGCGTTCATCCCTAGCAATCATGTTCGAAAATGTTCACGTGAATTATTTTAGCCGTTTGTGGAAGAAGAGTGTGCTTTTTAATGTGTTTTTTTTTTAATGTTGCAACGTAAAAGAGTTTAATTGAAACGGCAAAAATAAGACGCAATAGATGTCAGTGTGTATAATGGAATAGAAATGAAATTGTTAAACGGTAAAATAATGTGATGATTAGTTATGAATAATAATAATAATAATAATAATAATAATAATAATAATAATAATAATAATAATAATAATAATAATAATAAAACTATTGAAGAGTTATAGTCAATATGGTCTTTTTTAACGGTGTGTAAATTCCATCTCTCCCTCAATAAATATAGGGAAAACATAGATAAGAAATAAATAAATAAGTGAATAATAATAATAATAATAATAATAATAATAATAATAATAATAATAATATGTATATTTAAACCATAGACCAAGTGAAGCTTCTACATAAAAACATGTGCATAAGGGTACAGGTATATATATATATATATATATATATATATATATATATATATATATATATATATATATATATATATATATGCATGAACAATTAACACCCATATATACGCATACATACTAATACACATACCATATGTATATATGCTAATGAGGGGGGGTGCTGGCTTTGCCCGGGCGTAAAGTACCCATAAATATGATATTTTTATTTTTCCAGAATTTATATATATTATTATACGGTCGTGATTTCAAAAGTAAAAAAAAAAAAAATCTATTTGGGGGCCATCAGCTAGAATCGAAACCAAAAGGAACATCAGTTTATCGTGAAACGTGTATGTGAATGGGCATTTATATATCTATATAATCTCCTCTTAATGTCTAATATGTGTAGAAAAAGTGGTTCCTCCTTCGTAGGGACGTGATATCCCTCCACATATAGGTTGTTCCGAAATCGTGCCTGGGGAGTCGGCTAATTTCAGGAAAGGTTTGTAGATGTGATATCTACCGCCTGCATACCAGAAGTAACTATCTTAGTTGTATAGAGGCGTTGCTTGTCACGTCGTAGAATGTAGAACTGGATAAAAATATAAGAATTTATAGTCAATAGATTACCCCGTGGCCCATATGGTTAAGTCGTCAGTATTGTACACTTCATGCGTTCGACGACCTGGGTTCGCACCTATGTCGGAGCACGTCAGTGATGAGATGCAGTACATTGAAACCCACTTGGGGTCTGGCGTTGTCTGTTGTTGATGTAATTGCTCGATTCTATCTAATTCTGGGTTCTAACTTTATCGTGAAAAGTGTATGTGTACGTGTATTCATAAATATATAACTTATTATAAAGTTTTTCCTACATACACTCGTGTTTGTGGATCATGCTTACAAAATCATCAGTGTATGGTGACAATTGCTGCCTGTCGTGAAATTCGAACATAGCTTCGAATCTACTTTTTGTTCCATTTGGCGAGCCTGTACTTCAGAGCCATATTACAATGCCCATGGAAATGAAGGAAATTAAGGACTATTAAACGCCGAATTAGGGCGAGTACATTAGGTAATGTAGAGGGTTCGCTCGAACTGAAGTCGTTAACATTGTATAGACGCTTGGTGATTGCTTTAGCTATAAACCCGAAGATAGTGCTCATCTTATATATTCTTAAGGGGGCTTGATATTTTTGAGTAAATAATAAGTATTCGTTTGTATCTACATCCACTAGTGTTTCATATTCACACAATGTACAATTGAGGTGTTTGTGTGTGTGTGTCTATCTCTCCCCCCCCTCTCTCTCTCTCTCTCTCTATATATATATATATATATATATATATATATATATATATATACATATATATATATATGTAAATTAAGTATGTATATATATATATATATATATATATGTGCGCTTGCTTTTTTGTTTGTTCTTTTGTTTATTTTTCATTCCCTTCGTTTCTTTAGATTCTATTCTTAACCCCGATGTACAATTGCGCCCAATAGAATTTCACCTTTCATACCATTCCGAGATACGCATTTCTCATCCGTTATCATTCTTGTCATGTAAAAAAATTTTAAGAAAACACTATAATCTATTTCTTTTTTTTTACTTATTATTCGTTTTTGCTCTCTTTGATAACGTTGATTTCAATGGCTCTTCATACCATTTCCAGTCTTCCCACGTTTGGCTAAAGAATTCACCTCCTTTCTATCCATTCAATTAATGCAACATCGGATCAGAAGTATAACCTTCAGCAATGTCAAAGCATTGCTGGCTGCTTGACTCTTTAAAGGACAACGAACCTTTGCCTTTGAGAGGCTGAACATAACCGTGCACATGATTGAAATCATTGAATGTGAAAGTCTCGCTGAAGAATAATTGACAGTTAAAAAAATGTTCTCAATAAAATGAGACGAAAATAAATATAATAGTTGATATAAAATCTATGTCAACTACAGAGTGTCTATACTGTAATGTGAAATCACTTTAAGTAATTTGATCGGACCCCCGAGTGGATGCAGAACACGTCGATGTACATAAGAGATGAGGATGCACACATATGCGCGAGCACTCATATATATATATATATATATATATATATATATATATATATATATATATATATATATATATACATATATATACACATATATATGCATATATATACATATATATACACATATATATGTGTGTATATACACACACACACACGCACACATATATATATATATATATATATATATATATATGCTAGCAAACAGTTAATAAAACATGTTGAAAAACACTTTGAAATGAGTTAAAAACATATTTAATCTGAAAAGGAAACACTGCCTGAGATAACTTTTTAAATATTAATTTTTTAATATTTATAATATACTTTAATTTTACCATCTTGGATTATTTTGGTAAATTTAATTGTAATTTATATTTTATTTTATGTATGTATATATATATATATATATATATATATATATATATACACACATATATGTATATATATATATATATATATATATATATATATATATATATATATATGAGAGAGAGAATATTTTTGTCTCAGAATGGAGTGTATAGCTGAGATGGAAATTTATGAATATATTAATAAAAACAAACTCTGAATTATCATTGACTCTTTAGTTTAACCCATTTGTCTCTTTATTTAAGCACAGTTCACATACGAATAAATTAGTTTTTTTTAATTCTAATAAAATTACAGTCACAATGCTTACCCTCCTGTATTTAACAAACAGCAAATTACCTGATCTGATATCACGATTTCAGACTAACAAAACAATTGAGCTGCTTGAATTTTTCAAACACCAGTACAAGTGATTATAGTCATATATAACATTAAGCGTGATACGGAACAAAGCATGTTCATATATTAGCACGAATACGAACTGAAAACGTTTATAACTTCTTAATTTTAATCAATCTACTTTTATTCAAATACGTTTCTTTATAAAAATGTGCAAATGAAATAAAAAAACAGTTGTGTATGGTAAAAATAAAAGATGTAACAATTATTTTAAATTATATATATATATATATAATTTTTCTTTTGCCTCCTGTTCCCCTTACCTCACCCTTTTTTTAACCACGTAAGATCTGTGACTTACTTGTAGTTTCATTAAATACTTTTATATGCAAAATCCGATCCTGCATTTTGCTAATTCCTGTCCTCTGATGAGAAGGAGAGTATTTCTTCGAAACTCCGCGGATTAAGGACTATCCACTTATCTTGTGTTTCTTTTTTTAAAATTAAATATGTTTTAACTCTTTTTGAAGATGTCTTTTAACATGTTTTATTAATCATTTGTTCATATATATATATATATATATATATATATATATATATATACACTCCTATAAATTCTTTTTTTCTTTTGTGTGTATTGATATTAATATTAAAAACCCCTCTTTTCTATTTATTTAAAAAGAAAATACAATTTTCTTATATATATGGGTAGTGGAATTGCCTTCACTAGCAAAAGATCCATCTTATTTGCATATTCTTTTAAATATTCATTTCAATAAATTCCCTATTATTTGCTTCGGTTTTCTAATAGGATAATCATCTTAAGTTTACTATTACGTGTAATTATATTCGTGCAGATATTCTACATCATTTATACTTGCGTAATAATATCGTAAAAATTTTATAGTAAACACTATATTGTCTCCACATATATTTATGTATACGTATATATTGTTGTTTAACAAATTCAACCTACCAAACTCCTCCTAGAGTTTTTGGTCTACAGACATGAAACTCCATATATAATGTATTTGAGTCCATGCGAAATTTTATATTTGGGTTTTAGCCCGGAAAAATCGGTGCAAAAGTGTAAAAAAAAAAAAAATTAAATTTAACAGGTGAAGGTGGAACGCCGACATTACGAACGCATAACGTAGTAGCTATTGGTTCATGTTTTAATTTTTAGCCTTGTAGTAAACATGTTTTCATAGCCCAGTCATTGACGCCAGAGGCAAAATAAATCCTGGCGCATGAGTGTTTTTTTTATACTTTTTAATTTATTACTATATATTGCATCCAATCTATCTATCTATCTATATATATCTATAAAAGTGGAAATGTTTTTCTGTCTTTTCTCTATGGTAGTTAAGGAAGACTATTATACAGAAACGTATTACTTTACACATTCACACTTTTAAATATATACATATGTACGTAAACTTATATATATATACATATATATACAGTTGTATATTTATAATATAGTTTTGTAAACTGTTGTCTAAAATAAAGACCCGATTTAATATGTGTATTTCTTATGTAATGAAATTTATTAAGAGAGCTATATGTCTGTTTCATCGATCTAATTCACAGGTGTAATTCATTATAGATTTCTCGTGAAACTAAAGTAAATATTGCAGACTTTACCAATTTTGAGAAAAATTGAATCTATTGATCTAATAAAACACAAGATCCGATCAGCAAAACAACTGAACCGTTTGAAAATTCTGGGAACGACAATATCAACAACTATAAGAATATTCGAGAAGAAAATACACGATTTGAGCAAAAGAAATAATTCCGAACGAAGTCAATACATACTGGTAGAGACTTCCGGACATAATATTCAAATTAAAACGTAAGATACTTTTTTTACAAAGAAGTCACCACTTATCAAGGTTCGGAGACCACTCGAGGATAAGTGTTAAAGAGTGAACAGTAAAGAACTAGGATCCATAGGGCATAGACTCCATTGTTTTTCGAAAATTTATCAGACTAGTAGTGCCAACGTAAACTGATGAGTTTAATCAAAAATCCAATTGCCTTATTTGGACTAAAATTGTTCCTTATAAAATCGATAAATCAGAATTTTAATGGAATCCCACTGCAAAGCTTTTTGTATCATTTTGCTTGTTCTATAAATACTTAAGTAGAATTGTCTCCGAAGGTCTGGTACCCCCTTTACGTAAAGCCAATTTAATAATGATATAAACCGTTTATACATTCATAAAAGTAGTGGTTGATGCGCTGAAATCAGAAGCTCACAGTATTAATGTGGGAGTCCTCCGGGGTCCATCCTGGGCCTTGCTCTATTCCTGACCTATATCAATGATCTCCCCAGTCACATCCTAAGATCATTCGTAGACATTTATGCTGATGATACTACCATCTATGGCAGCACATCAAAGGCCGTAAATGAGCAAGTTTCCTCCAAATCTCTCTTCTCTGATCTTATGCACGTGATGCAGTGGAGAAAGAGGTAGCAAAGCTTTATTTCTTAGAACTGCAAGTGTGTGGAACTCTGTTCCGTTTTACTGCTTTCCAACTGACTACAATATGGTCGTCTTCAAGTGTGTAATGTGAACACGTTCTTGATGAGCCGCCGCCTTTAAGTAATCCAATTTACCAATTTTCCGCTTCTAATGATTACTATGATATTGTCCCATTAATTACAATACATTCATTAACTATTATCCACGAATGGCATCTGGCACTTGATAACTGGTCATCTCCATTACTTATATGTAACGGTCCTTTTATTTTGAGGGCTTTTTACGTTAATAATTTCTTTTTCTTATACTTCTAGTCGTTGAAACCCCTTTCCTTACACCACCCATGTTCCATAATTGCACCAAAATGCAATAATGCTTATGCAATGTGAACAAACACATCAATTCAAAAGATTTTACTTAGTATTTTCATTATAAATTTAGGCCCTATTTGTAAGAAATGCCTTACTTCTTAATGGTATTGTCAATTGCTGGGTAAATACAAGTATAAAAAATCAACAAAATTGTGTAACTGATGTATAGTGCGTAAATCAGGATGTGTATGCCAGCATCTTATGTAATGAAAAAGAAAAATAATAAAACTTATGAAGTCATCCCACACATACTTGTATATATATATATATATATATATATATATATATATATATATATATATATAAAGATAGATATGACAAGTACACCTCTAAAATCTTTTTCAAAATTATTAGTAATCCAATAAAGACAGAAAATCCAACAACCATTAACACTTTGAGACCTGTCTTATCTTACACTGTAAAACATGATAAAACAAGTAAAAAGTTGTGTGTTCTGTATAATTCATTAGAGGTTTCTAAACAAAAATATATTACGGCAAAAAATTCGAGAGCGTCAAGAGGAATACATTGTGTCTTAGTACAATAGAAGTGTCAGAAATAAGAAATAGAAATACGTGTAAACCCAGGCAACCCAGTATAATCTATTAATACTGCATTTAATGAATTCTCTGGTTACTAGATTGAAAATGTAAACCATAATAACTCTTATGAAAGATCCTTTATTTTTGTGTGTTTCTTCCTTATTTATTTGAACTCATTAAAACGTCGGGTTTTTTGGAAAACAGAGTAAATGATTCTAAAAATATACATCCTTGATTGTGATCTGTAACTTTACCTTAGAATTGTTATTTGGTATTGTTTACACAATTCATCTATAGAACGAATTAACTTTTCCTTGTGTTGCCTGCTTTTGTGTGCAATATATTGTTTTGCAATCGCCGTTTTCTAATAACACTATTCTTATTATTTTTTGTCTATCAACCATGTTTTTAATTTATCTTTTTATTTAATAATATATGTTATGACAAAAAGAAAAACAAATCGCAAATAAATTTTCTAAAAAGCAATTTACTGACATATCCCTCGATATAATGAGATATTTTAGAAAAAGGTAATATATATATATATATATATATATATATATATATATATATATATATATATAGTTCACGTATTTATATGCAAATATAAGCATACGCACATAATTGAAAATGACTTATATACCATACATTACGACCATATAATCCCTACAGCCACCTACCTTGAAAATGCTGCCGTAACACCTGACATAGTTATATGGAATAAGTCAGAAGGAGTGGCAACCTTGGTTGAAGTGAGTGTTCCTAATGATGGCGGTCTGAACAGAGCTAAAAGAGAGAATCAGATCAAATACCAAGGTCTCATGTATGATCTGAAAAGATACTGGAATCTTAAGGAGATATCGATCATACCAGTTATTATAGTTGCCACAGGGCTTATGAAGAAGAACCTGAAGTCCTACATAACTAATATTCCTGGTGAACAAGTGCACAAGAGATCCAGACAATTGCACTTAAGAGAACAGCAAGGATACTGAAAGGAACTCTCCGTTGGTTTCAATAAAAAGGAAGAAAATTAAAAATAGACACACTCTCTCTCACACACACACGCACGCACGCATATATATATATATATATACAGTCACATATATAGATATATATACATGATATATATATATATAGAGAGAGTGTGTGTGTGAGAGAAATATATATATATATATACATACTATATATATACTTATATATACATAATAATAATATAGACAAATATATATATATACATACTATGTACATACTTATATATATATATATATGCATATATATATAGATAGATAGATACATAATATATATATATATAATTATTTACTATAATTATTAAATACATGAAATATCTCCAGAAAAAGAAAACTCGAATAAACCTAGAACCCCATCTTCCAACGTAGACCCCTACTACCATGTCTCCTTCTCCAACATCAGGGGTCTACGTTCAAACCTTCCAGAGGTTGAAACCCAATTACAGGAGATGAAACCGGACACATTCTTTCTAAGTGAAACTGGAATAGGGCCAACCACTTCCCTAGATGAGTTCATAATTAACGGATACTCTAAATTAACAGCTAAATCTGACCCCCAACATCGCTATGGGCATGGAATATGTGCCTACATTAAAGATGGCTTCCCGTGTGGCAGGGATATCTCTAGAGGAGATTCGAATTTACCCTATAATTTCTTCCGGGTTCACTTGCTAACACCACTGCATTTATATTTGCCCTCTATCGGCCCCACAACAGAGGAGTTACTATCTTTAAGAGCATATCTGAGAAAATAGACCACATCCTGTCTGCACATCCCTCGGCTAACATCCACATCCGTGGTGATTTCAACGTCTATAACATGGAATGGCTGACCCATTAAAAATAAGACTGACGATAAGGGGAGGTCTTGTCATGATTTTGCCATTGCTTATGACCTCACTCAGATTGTTCGAGAACTCACCCCTGTGCCCGATACACCCGGTCAATATGCAAATATTATTAAATAGAGAAATAGTCAACCACCTCAGCAGAAATAACATTCTTAATGACACACAATATGGTTTCCGCTCTGCAAGATCTACCGCAGATGTGCTAATGATTATATCTCACAGGATTAGTGGATCTCTTGACAAAGACGTCCTTTCTAGGGCAATTGCTCTGGACATATCAAAGGCCTTCAACAAAGTATGGCATAAGGGCTTACTTCACAAGATTTCCAGCTACGGTATAACTGGAAATGTTTTCTCAATCATTAAATCATTTCTCTCCGATAGGCTCATAAGAGAAGTGGTCGATGGGCAAAAATCAGAGGCCTGCAGTATTAATGCTGGAGTCCATCAAGGGTCAATCCTGGGTCCAATTCTCTTCCTGGTTTACATCAATGACCTCCCTAAACAAATACTTAAATCATTCGTTGACATCTATGCTGATGAAACGACCATCTACGGCAACACATCAAAGGTTGTAAATGACAAAGTTCTCTGTGATTCTCTCTCCTCTGATCTTGAGCGCGTGGTTCAGTGGGGGAAGACGTGGCTGGTTACTTTTAATGCATCTAAAACCAAACTCCTATCCTTACATCATCAACGCTCTGATCCGCATCTGGCATCAATTAGGATGGATGGCTCTCGTCTGGGAGAGACCCCGTGTTTTGACAAGCTCCTGGGTTTGACCTTTACTGCTGATCTGAAATGGAACATGTACATCAAGTCTGTTGCCAAGGTCGCTGGAAAGATGGTGGGATCCTTCTACCGCTCCAGAAGATATCTCACTACTGATGCAATTCTCTATCTATATAAAAGCCAATTACGTCCAAGGATGGAATACTGCTGCCATATATGTGCAGAAACTGCTAAAAACAGCTTATCCTGCCTTCGTGGCTTAGTGGGGGATGCACTTCTCTCTACCTTGCAACCTCTCTCTCACAGAAGAGACGTTGCGAGCCTATCCTTGTTTTATCGTTATTTCCATGGCAGGTGCTCGTCTGAACTCCAATCTCTGGTCCCCTTCGCCAATCTTTCACCGGTCTAGCTGAATCCACTGTGAAAAATTTCCCCCACTCTTTATCTGTGCCTTAATCAAAACGTGGATTCCATGATCAAAGCTTCTTTCTTAGAACTGCACGCCTGTGGGACTCTGTTCCATCTGCTTGCTTGTAATAATGTTTTTAAGTCATTGAAATCGTTTACGCGCGTTTCAGAGGTCTGTGATGCGTCCTCGTCAGAAATTATTTTCAAATGTGCAAAAATGGCGATTTTCGTAGTTAATTTGAAGTTTTTCCAAGGGGTGGAGGCTTGTAAGTGTTTATTATACATTGGTATGCTGAATTTTTATTGCTTTTTTATTTGGTTTGTCCAGGGAGATTTTGACCTCGCTGTAGTCAGTCGCTATCTCTTTCTGCTAATGTGTTTTTCTTTTCCTTTAGGGTGGGGTAGGGTAATGTGTATGTGTGTGTGTGTGCGTGTGTGTGCGCGCGTGTGTGTGCGCGCGTGTGTGTGCGTGTGTGTGTTTGCTTTTATTGGTTTGGGAATGTGTATATTGTTTTATAGTATTTTCGGGTTATTTGCTTCCTTAGGAAGGCGGCTGTGGTCCGAGGTCGTTACTAATGTGTATGTGTTGGGAGGGGGGACTGGCTTTTACCAATGCATAATAACCACTTACAAGCATCCACCCCTTTGAAAAACTTCAAACTAACTACGAAAATCGCCATTTTTACACATTTGAAAATAATTTCTGTCGAGGACGCATCACAGACCGTCTGAAACGCGCGTAAACGATTTCAATGACTGTAAAACATTATTACAATGATCCAAACATAATTCACAATGAAAAACCAAGACACGGAATAATAAAATAATGTTAAAAAATACACATTGTTGGTGACTACTCCCTTATTTAAATATATATATATATTTATATATATATGTATGTGTATATATATGTCTGTGTGTGTATATATATATATGTGAGGGTGTTTATCTATGTATATGTATATATTATTGATAAAGAAATAAAATCAATTTCTTTTTTATGAATATTTTATTATCTTTCCACATGAAAACATACTTTAGCGATACGCATATAAAAATACACTGGTTTACATATAATCCACTTCACCAGCAAATATATTTTTGTTTTATAACAGTTTTTCAACTTTTAAATCAAAATAACATGAGTATAAAAACTATTATAAAATATATTATTCAACTATATTTCTTTGTTTTCCTATGTGAAAAATACTTCCGAAATCAGCAAATACAAAACTCCAAATAAGAATACAACTGGCATAAAATATTGTCTAATTAAACGCTAATAAAAAAAATGTTTTCATTTGTTTATTTTTTTTTTATTTGTTGTTTCACAACGCTTCGACCAACTATTCCACTGGCCTTCGTCAGGTAGCTACTTCAACGAGATATGAAAATCCGAATCTCCAAACTGCATCCTCAACGATTACTGCCTTCCATAGCTGTTGCCGTCTCACCACGTTTTGACCAACTAATCCTCTTTCCGGCTTTTGGGGAGGATTGAAACCGCTATCTTCAGACAATGCTCACTTGGAAAAGTAAATATTCAACGTTTCTATCCACCACGCGGCAGGGCCCGGATGGCGATCAAGGTTGGATTTGTTGTCTCATTAATCCACGCTTTATTTATTTATTTATTTATTTATTTATTATTATTATTATTATTATTATTATTATTATTATTATTATTATCATCATCATCATCATCATCATCATTATCATCGTCATCATCGTCATCATTGTCATTATTATTATTATTAATATTATTATTATTATTATCATCATCATCATCATCATCATTATCATCGTCAGCATCGTCATTATTATTATTATTATTATTATTATTATTATTATTATTATTATTATTATTATTATTATTATCTGTTCTTTGTCGGCTCCCTATCAAATGGTATACATTATGTAATTCGTTGGATAATTTATTGGGATGAGTATTATTCATTCAGTTATTTATTGCGGAATATTAACTCATCTTTTTTCTTTTCTTCACAACCGCCTATTATCCTCATCTTTTTATAAGAAAAAGAAAAGATGAAGGTAAGAGTCGGCAATAAATAAATGAATAAATAATACTCATCTCAATAATCATTCCAACTAATAAAGTAACATATAGCTTATCTCATGTTAGGAAAGAAGCATCGTTATAATATTTTCATTTTAGTATTTACTTAATCAAAATATTCACACACACGCACACACAACTGCCTTTCAAATGTTTGATTGTTTTTAGTTCCAAACACACGAATCAATTTCAATAAATGAATTGTATGTGCCCCACCTACCTTGATAACTTGCTTCCATTATTATAATGGTGTATTGTAAGCTATGACTATTTGATTCCATTATTATAATGGTATATTGTAAGCAATAACTATTTGATTCCATTATTATAATGGTATATTGTAAGCAATAACTATTTGATTCCATTATTATAATGGTATATTGTAAGCAATAACTATTTGATTCCAGTATTATAATGGTATATTGTAAGCAATAACTATTTGATTCCATTATTATAATGGTATATTGTAAGCAATAACTATTTGATTCTATTATTATAATGGTATATTGTAGGCAATAACTATTTGATTCCATTATTATAATGGTATATTGCAAGCAATGACTATTTGATTCCATTATTATAATGGTATATTGTAAGCAATAACTATTTGATTCCATTATTATAATGGTATATTGTAAGCAATGACTATTTGATTCCATTATTATAATGGTATATTGTAAGCAATAACTATTTGATTCCATTATTATAATGGTATATTGTAAGCAATAACTATTTGATTCCATTATTATAATGGTATATTGTAAGCAATAACTATTTGATTCCATTATTATAATGGTATATTGTAAGCAATAACTATTTGATTCCATTATTATAATGGTATATTGTATGCAACAACTATACTCTTAAAAAATTGTATAATGTTATACAACAGTTTATATTATATAATATTTTCGTACTGCGCAACATTTCTGTTCCCAAATAAGCAACGTGTTTCAGGCTTTATAATAATCCATATTGTGAGAACACTGTTTATCTCTTTGCAGTCCTTTTTATTGGATATTAAATATACTTTTATCCGTAATCTGAAAAAACTAAACCCATATAACTGTGGCAATATGCAATAGAGACAATCACTTGGATAAATCGCTTCAGTACACAAAGCTTTATATATCTTGAGGAAGACATTCTTTTCCAAACTCACAGTCTCATTAATGATGTTTTTATTGTCAACCGCTTCATTGAATCCTATTTCTACTGAAGTTAGTGGCCAACTTTTGCTGTAGTATAACTGTGGGGAAAATAGAAACGAAAATACAAACGACTCCCCGTGAAGCGCTCACGTGCCTTCCTGTCAGGCACGTCAGACAGGAAAAAGAGAAACCAAGATGGCGTCTGCGATATTTAACAGAAACGGTCTCATGTAATCGCGCGAGTTCACGTGAGATTCACGTGCGTGAATGTAATATAAAAGCAGGTCGCTTGGAGGAGTAGGGGAGCTTCGCTGTACAGACGGTAAACATGTGACGTTACAAGACGGTTACTCAGTGCATTGGAACGAGTGAGGAAGGTTCTATTTCTACACTACCATTATGCGAAGACGAAGAGCTACAAGATTAAAAGCCTGAGAAGACATATCTCGGTTTACAAATGGCTTTAATTTTATCATATATTAAAAATTCAAATACAGCTTTTTCGAAATAACAGCCATACACTACAAGGCGTAAAAAGATACACATTTGTAAATAATTCTCCAAGCAATTCCGTCTAAGATTTATACAATTTCATATTGATTCATCTTTAATACATCTTTTGCTACTTCCCAATATTTAAAATTTAACTGATTTTGGTAGAAAATCTACGTGTAAATCAGCTTATTTGGTCTATCTATTTAGTTCTGAATACATTTCTTATGTATTATGATTACCATTGATTTACTTCATATGTCTACCTCTTACTATTGCTTTTATTCGCCTAAAATTTCCCTTTTAATCGATTCACTCGTTACTTAAACCCGTACTTTGATTGCTGTGGGAACATTCCTACAGCCATTATGAACATTTTCAACAAAATATTTTGAAACCCAATTATACGGTAAATAGTATAAATTACTAGAACTGATAATTTCTTAACCCCTTATTCAACGTCATAATTTGTGTGTAATTCAAGTTGACCTCCCTGAAACTTCTGTTTACAAGTCAAGAGACTAAACTTTGTATAAGCAATATCACCTAAAGAAGTTACTAGTTACTTGTAAGAAACTAACCGAAATAAGCCTATGAATATGTAGCAATGTACCAATGCTTAGGTAATACAAATATAACGTATATATATATATATATATATATATATATATATATATATATGTGTGTATATATATACATAAATATATATATATATACATATATACATAATATATATATACATACATATATATATATATAAGCTCAACTTACAGTTTTAATTTTCTCTCTCTCTTATATATATATATATATATATATATATATATATATATATATATATATATATATATATATAAGGGAAAGAAAATCAAAACTGTAAGGTGAACATTACAATCAAAATTTATTGTTCGACTGAATACACCAAAAAACAATTTACAAAGTCCTTATTCAGCGGAGTTTCAGAGAATGCTATTCTTATTATTCTTACCTTCAGAGGACATAAATAAATCAGCAAATTATATTTGTAGCAATGCTAGAATTTGCTAGTTAAGGCATTAAGTGAAACCGTAATTAATTGTAGTTATAAATTGCCAAATAAAAAAATAAAAAAATATTGGTTATGTAAAAAAACTAATATAAATCAAACCGCGCATAATATTTCATAATCAATATAATCAACTACATTGTGGAGGTTGCCTTCCAAATATTTTTATTTTTATTTTTTATTATGCCTCCCAAAATTGTGGAAGTTTACAGATCGAATTAAAACGAACTTATTTTTTAGTAACCACTTATACTTACGCTACACATTTCTTTGAAAATAAGTACCTATAATTGAGGCTTTTTTTTCTTTTTCATGAAGAAAATTAAAAAAAACATCAATTTATTTCAGGACATAAACTACATTGAAACAGTTACCTCCCAGATAGTTGGCTTTTTTTTTACTCATGCCGAAAAAATTACGCAAATTTATTGAACGAAATAAAATCACTTATCTTTTGCCAACAGTATAAGTTACGAAAAAAATATTTTGATAAAAATGGTCTATTTCCCTAGACACACATAATTATACAAAAAAGACGGGAGTAGATGCATCAGTACTTAGACACTTTACATTCATTAGGGCCGCGGGCACCAGTGCACGCAGACTAGCAGTGGCTCGCACTACCAACCGCAGTGTACTTGTTTTTTATAGAGGAGTTGGGGGATTATTTCACCATGCAACAACGGTACGGGTTCTGCTATTTTATTTTAGTTAAATAGGTTTGGTAAGCATGTTAGTATAATTGTGGAGTTCAACATGTCAGTAGCCGATGAAGCCATGCCGCCCCAAACTATTACGCTTTCTCCTCCAAATTTTACAGTTGGAACCACACAACCAGGATGAAATGCCTTTCCGTTACTGCAGTGAATATAAACCGTTCCAAAGATTTAACAAGACGATGAGAGAAAATAATGTGTACAAATCTTTGAACAGATATTATGGATGTGTATAAAAATATCAAGTGTTCTTTCAAAAGTTTAGAAAATGTAAACTGTTAACTTCATAGTTACTTTCGCTAGACAAAAAATATTTGCCCCTTTCATCAGGTGTCCAATGTTCATGTATTTTGTTTGCAAATTCCTGCTGTATTTCTTTTTAGCTTGAGAAAAGTATGTCTTTCACCTGCTTTGCATCCTTTTAATCCCACTTCTAATTCAACTACGCTGTTCGAGCTAATATGTATTTGTTTGCATTCAGCAGCGAGGTCCGAAGAACTTTTCTTCCTATTTGCAAAGAATGCACTTCCCACGGATATGTCTTCCCTGGCGGTTGTAGTTTCTGTTTTTGAAAAATTTTACCTCCTGGTTTCTTCCTTTTAATCGTTGTTTGAACTCACTTCTTTGAACATTTCTATCTACCTGGCAATTTTTATCTGAGAAAATCCTTCAGATAACGCAATATTGTGTGCCCTTTAATTCCCGAAAGCTATATTTTCAGAGTCATTTTCAATTAAATATACTTATATAGTACTAATAGGACTCAAATATTACCTGAAAAAAAAAACTTAAGCATAATAATATATCATTTTGAATATTGGAATAAATTTAGTACGAAACTCAGCTAAAATGCCTGAGAGATGATTTAAAGCAAAACTCTACACTTTACTGTAACAAAATTACATTTTATCTCAAATGTTCATTGTATGAATATTAACATAACCGTCGGTGGTTATGAAAACTTGGAAATCTAATACTCCTACATTTATTTGTCTGAAAACCGGTCGATATAACACAATAGTTTTATAGTATTAGATCTTTGACTATCCAGATCCAGATTACATCACGGAGTGTTTAATTTGGAAACTTTTCAATAAGGTAAAACTTATTAACAAACTTGAAAAAAATAATACCTTGATCGTTTTTAGTGTCCCCAGATGTTAACACCAATCAATCTAAATCGCGATGGAGAACCCGCGTTCTCGTCTCCCGCTAAGATGGCCGTTGGGAATGCGATGAAAAGCAGCAAGCTTAACGTGGTTATAAGGTGAATAAATAACTGCAATACAAAAAGCCATCACTTCATGATAACATCGAGAACGCATATACATATTTCTGTATTCACGAGGAACAGGTTACACGATGCATCTAAATATCTTTACACGTGTCAAGAAAAACCGCTCAAGCGAGCATTAAAGACCGCTGAATAAATGCGATAGCTCCAAGACAGCGTACGTACATGGTTACCTCAAATTGCATGAATTTCTTGAACACAACAGATATAATCCAAGATGCTGCAAATACAACTTCAGCTCTCGAACATCTATACTTGCATGTATGAGATCCATTATGGTGCCTTAGGGGTCAGATCCAGAAAAAAACATTGTTCTCATTAGCGGGCCTATAGCCCTCTCGATCTAATTAGTTCACATATGCGTATCTACGAGCCTGTCACGACAGATACCGCCAGCATCTAAAGGATTAGTTTAGTTATACTATACAGGACAGTGTGCATATTTACTGAGATATCCTTACACAGTAATTTCTCAAATTTCTGATGCTAGAGTCCTTGGAAATGACAAGACGAGGTGAAAGTTAAACGGTTTTATATGCGACCTGTAGCATTACGCACAGGTCGATTATGTCATCTCTCTTTTGGTTGACGGTTAATATAGGTTTTGCATATGGAAAATTGCTGAGATCCTCGACCGTCATGTTAGTTACCTACCCGAAGTCAAGTCAGTGTTTTTGTAATAAATCGCGTTGTTTATTTGCGGGTCGTTGACTGAATAAATGTCTTTCCCAGGGAAGTAGGTTGTCCTGTTCCTCTTGTTTTCACAGGATTCCTAGCTCTATTCGTGGTTGGAGCAGGTTTTTCATCGTAATTAGAGGTGTGAGCCACGGGTAGGGACTTTGAGAAGTATTTAGGTGGGTTATGGAAATGTCCGGAACAAGGGGGCCAGATTATTTTTTTTTTGCCCGGGACTAAAGAGGGTTTATTTGGGTAGCTTATAACGTGACAGATTGAAGTATAACCCTTGTTGTTGAACGAGGTGTTGGGCTTATCGAAGACTGGACTCAGTCCTCGGATGTCGACGGTTTCGGAGGGGATTGTAGAATTTTCTTTAGTGGAGAGGATGTATAAGATGAATAAGAGAGGTCTACTTTCAAGGCATCTAATCTCCTGTTTAAATTCACTAGTTTGACATACTTGCCCCTACCGGAGTCACTTTAAACATAGCCTCCTCCCGCATTTGGTTTAGATTAGTTAGTAATTTATTACACGGTACAATTTATAAAATCTCGCGGCCAGTGTCCTCCGCAAGTCCGTCATCTTTGTCAGTTTCTTGGGGGAAGAAGATTAGATTCCCTCAGAGGCAAGATACCCTCAAGTATTGGCCCGCTTTGGTCTTCGGGTTTTTTTTTGTCTCTTTGGGGGCATACGCTGTTAATGTGTCCCATCTCACCACATTCCCAACGACCACCTGTCCACAACAATGATGAGGATATTCTCCTTAAACACTGCAAAGTGGAAAGGGATGTTAGTAAACCCCTTTTCGTCAAGTAAAGTGCCAAACATTTAAATATCTTTATAGTTTTCATTTGATAACGCAACTATCTCTCCAAATTGTAATATGGACAAGATCCAGATGCTCGCCTTCCTTGTAGAACTAAACATCGAAGACAGAGGATCGGATTCGGTATGTAATAGTGTTCTGAAGTAATAACCGCTGTTTGGATGAGTTTAACGCACTAGTCGTCAGTCAGAAAAAATGGTGTTACATGTATTATACCCTTTACATTTTAGGTGCTAATGCACTTATTGATCCGCGCTTTTTAAAAATAGTATTTTGAAGTTTAATTGAACTTTTATGATATATGTCTTTATTAAATTGTAAGGTAAAATACAGAATAGATTTTAAAAAAATACACCCCCATCCCATGTTAAGAATGGCTTTAAAATAATAATCTTGTTATTTCACAACGGACCAATAAGTGCACTAGTACCAGATTGTATAATAAAATGTGGTTTATGCCCGACTATCGCCTACAAAATTCAGCTTATGTCCGAGTTTGTCATTAGAACATTTTTGGTCTTCTTGTCGACCGCGGATACGACAAGCTTTTTTTGTTTGTTTTGTTTTTTAATACCTTTCTTAATTTTTTAATATAGATCGACAAATAAACTAATGACAACCTTGAGGTGATTCTATTCTTTAGCCTTTTCTACGAACTCTAAATGATTTATCGTAACTATCGGCTATTTGTTCCATTCCGTAGCAGTGCCCGTTGAAAGCGGCATAAAGCACGTAAAAGCTATCGTCGAATATCGTTAACAACGGCACCAATAGTAATAAAAATGTTACCAAAAACAGTCTATATATAAATGATGAAAACAACAACGCATAAAATCAACAGCGACGGCAATGTAAACAAAAACCAACATACTTTATATTTACCATGTGGCTTACTAATTTACCACGTGGCTTACTAATGTACCACGTGGCGACCGACGTAAACGACAAAACGAAAAAATGTGTGTAGAAATTCAAAAAGAGCTAGTATTATATGGAGTGATTCAGACCTGTGATTGGTTACTCGCAGAAAGGCTCCATTTGATAAGTCAGATCCTATCCTCAATGCCTATGAATAGAACCTTCCAATTTTCGTACTATATCATATTATCAAAAATATTGAACCCCCCTTTTTGATATAATAGAAAGGTCTTTTCATTTTTTTTTGTTCTAATTATAAAAATCGTAAATAATAAAATAATTAATTTAATAAGTGCAGGGAAGTCATTTAGTATTGATTTTGTTAAATTAAGTTTATTTTATGTTTTAAAAAGAAGGGCCATTAAAACAAGGGAGTCGCTTTTAATTATAATTTCTTTCAACATTATTGGCATGTCAAGGTCATAGGTAAGACAACCGAAGCAACAAAAATGTGACTGGCCTGCAGGACACTAAATACAAAAATATAGACATATCAGGGCATATTATATTGGTTTGAAAATACAGGTTCTTATTAACCAATTGTCATTAAATTAAAACCATAAAATATTATCATACTCTTCCAAAAGACTGCAAATTCTCATGTAGTTTGATCCCAGAGAACGAAGGGAATTAGCATTTCAATATTAAATTTGGTTACCAGTATAGTTATCTGTCTCTCTCTCTCTTTCTCTCTCTCTCTCTCTCTATATATATATATATATATATGTATATATATATTTATATATATATATACATATACATATGTATATATATACATATACATGCATTATATATATATATATATACATATATATATGAATATATATACAACCTTTTTAGCAATTTTATAAGGTCCCAACACCCAGTGACTATTAAACAGAGTTTAACAAATGGAAGCTCGTTGGGAAGGGTATGTCCTATATTCTATTATGGGCTATGTGACACTTGCACTTAAAATCGGCCATTAAGGTGATCATGCATTATCCAGAGCTTATTTTTGGCCTTTTTTTACTGGGAAAAAAATGTTTCAATCATAGATATTTGTTTTTTCTAGTTTTGCATATGAATTTCAAAATATCTGATATTTTCCCCCAAAAATATGGCCTTGTTGAAGGGGAGACTAAATCTTGCTTGCATGGCGTCAAATTATCTGAAACAATAACAAAGAAAGGCTAGATTCCAAATATGTCATATACGTTATATCCCCCTTCTTTGGTTTTCATACATAAAGTAGATTTCACAGTGTATTAAAATGATTTGATTCTGGAGATATTCATAATCGCATTTTATTTCCCAAAGCGGGGAGATATAACATATAAGATATATTTAAGAATCATGTTTCCCCTTGCTGTTATTTTAGGTCATTTGTAACCATAGCAGCAAGTTTTAGTCTTCCCTCTATCAAGGCCAGGTGTTTTGTGGATGTAATATATATATATATATATATATATATATATATATATATATATGTATATATATATGTATATATATATGTGTGTGTGTGTAATATGTATCTATATATATATATATATAAAAGTGAAAGTGTATGTGTGTGTGTCTGTGTGTGTCTGTGTGTCTGTGTACATTTCCCTACGCAATAACTCTGTCAATTTTTAGTCTACAGACTCGAAATTTGATATACAGTGTACAGAGATTTGGAAAAATCTTTTTAATCCGTTTTCGGCCAGAAATTAGGCTGTTAAGGGGTCAAAGTTCAAAGATTTTACTTTCAAGAACTCTACCAAACTCCTCCGACAATTTTTGGTCTAAACACTTGATATTTTATATATAGGTTCCTTGGACATGGATCTCACTTAATAACTTTATTTGAGCCCCAAACACTAATTTTTAAGGGGTCATGATAGAGGTCAAAACTTTTAAAAAATTGACCGCTTTTTTTTTTTTTTTTGCTCAACATACACCTCCAAATACCCGGGCAACGCCGGGCACCATTACTAGTTTGTAACAAAAGATAAAAAATGTATTTTAAAAATAGTTTTTTTTTTCAGTTAAGTAAAAGTTTTATGAATTTTTATTCTAATAAAAAACGTTTTATAAAAACAAAATGTAAGATTATTTTTATTTGCTGTTTTGTTCCTAATTAGTAAGATTTAAACTTGTTTTACTCAACTTCCAAACATTTGCTTATTTTTAAGTGAAAATCTTATAAGTATAGGAGCTAAACCGTTTAATTTATTTTTGTCACCAAGTATGTAAATATATCGGTTACGTTTTCCCCTGATTTTATGCAATGTACAATAATTGATTCCTTTTTTACTTCATCTCTTATTAAGTGATATTTAATGAGGATGTTTCGATGTTTGGGGATTTTTCTTGTCTTACACCGTGTTTTCCTGGTTATCGCAATTATCCCGGTTTTAAGACAGTTTTTAGAATGACATTTACATATAGCGCTTCTTAAGCAGAATGTGAGAGCGCAATGAATTCGGCTTCACAAAAAGAAAATAACACAACCTTCTACCTTTTAAATTATTTATATCTTTAGAGTATATATATGTGCGTATATAAATGTGTGTATATATATATATATATATATGTGTGTGTGTGTGTGTGTGTGTGTGTATAGATACAATGAGTGTTATGCATATACATATATGCAGAAAATATGTCCAAAAAGTAACTAAAGGCTTTTGAACTAACATAGCTTCTTTATTTTTTAGGATGTTTTCTGTAATATTAACACAATCTGACCAAGACATTACATAGTATAGTTTTAAAAAATGCAAAATTTAAAAAAAGTCTTTATTCATAAAAAATAATTTATTTTGAATGTTGCCCGCTTCCCACTTCTCTTTTGTTTTTGCTTTCCGAACCATTATTTATGACAGTTTGCAGCATCTTTACATTGGGATTTAACTCTCTTATTTCTTTACTGATGTTTCCATAAATTCTTGAGAGGTTTGTAGTTTGTTAAAAGAGACTCTTTCTTTAAGATATCCCATCAAGAAAAAGCCGGGGCTAGTCAAGCCTTAGGAACGTGATGGCTATTTTGCATTGCCATCGCGACAGATAGCGTTGTGCATAAAGCATTGCTTAAGAAGCTCTATATTGTGTCCCAGCGTGTGTGCCATTGCCCTACCTTGTTGGAACCATAGTTCTGGCCTATTTTAAATTTGTTGACGTAGGAAGTATGTTATTATAGTCTGGTGTCTCTCCCAGGTAACAATGACAGCATTTTTTTGATCTTCCAAATGTAAGGTCTCAGAATCTTCTTCCCCGTTACTGACCACCATACGACGTAGTTTATGGGATGAAACTGCGTTTGATTAAACGCACTAAGATTTTCAGAACCTCAAAATCGGTAATTTTGTTTGTTAACGAATCCGTTCAAATGAAAATGTGCTTCTTCTGACAGAATAAACGTTTGCAGTATATTGGGATAATTTAGGACAAGTTTTTTGCATTTGAACTGCATATAGAACCCTTGTTTGAAAATCTTTACGCTATAAATGTTAAACAAGCTGCACTACGAAAAATATGTTTGTTTTATTGGGACTGGGATTTTGCTTTAAGATTTCTTATTTCAGAATAAAGAATTTTTTTTTTAAAGAATACGTTTATATTAGAGTATATACTAACTGTTGTTTAATTTTTATTTTACTTTCTCTGTCTTGGATTTCAATTTACCTCATCCAATTTTTGTGTATTGCATTTGCATATGGATATTACCAAAGATGGATTCCGACCTACAGATCCTCATTGACTTTCTCTACCTGATTTATATTCTAGAATCTTTTGTTAATATAGGTACTCATATTTGCTATGCAATTTCCAAAACGTTTTCTTTTATGTACATATGTTAGGATTCATGTTTTGCAGCTCCGTTTTATGGCTAAAATAGTATTTCATAATTATATTGTGCTATTATCTTTCTTCTGATGAGAAGAAATAATTATTTGAACCTCCGCGAATTAAGGATTTCTGAAGTTTTTAATTTCGTATTCCATTGTCGAATAATAAAATTTCTGTTTCTGATCTATATGCAATTCTTGTAAATTTTATTTTTTATATTTATACTTTTCTCTATTTTTGGATAATTGAGCTTTTTATCTGGTTTCGGTTGTTCTTTACCATCCTCTTTCCACATCCCTCTACCTATATTCATATATCTCCACCCACGCCTACCTGAATCTGCTACCCAACACACACAATACAACCTAATGTATTTCCACCTTCAAAACTGAAATAATGTCAATACCCGTCTCCCTCCCCCTTATTCTTTCCTACGATAACCCTCCCCTTTTTTTTTCGTGTTTCTTCTAAAACACTTCTTCCTAATACTAACAACCATTTCTGTAAGGTCTAACGAGGCTGTTGGATCGTAAACATGTTCGCCCATCCGAAACATATGTAACCAAACAGATAAAATGGTAATAAAAAATTAAAACACATATTTGCTCTGCAATAGAATTGATCACTCTCTTCAGGTTTTTACTAATTACCAGTTCTAACAAATTATATATATATATATATATATATATATATATATATATATATGTATTGAAGAGCAGAGACAACTCTTGTTTGTTTCTCTTACGATCCATTTTTTCTATGTGACGTACCAGTTTCCGAACATATTGTTCGAGCATAAAAATAAACTCACGAACGTTTTCGACCTGCATAAGTTGTCCTCATGTGAGTAATGAAAAATAATAAAAAAATAAGGTAATGAATTGATTGGAAAAGACGGCTAAAATCGTTTAAAATCGTTTTAAATACTTGAAAGTATTTAAGCGTATCACTCGATTCGCGAATACGGTAAATTTCTTTTGACACTCGTCCAGAATTTTCGGAAACTAGTTCGTCAAAAAAAAAAAAATGGATTGTAAAGGAAACAAAATAAGAGTTATCTCTGCTCTTTAATAGAGCGTGCATAAAGGAAAAAATGCCTATATATATATATATATATATATATATATATATATATATATATATATATATATATATATATATATGTATATGATTGTTGAGTTGGATTAAATCCGACGATATGAAATAAAATGGAGGTGGAAGGACCTGGATACTCAACGTTTCGCCCGATTTATGCGGGCTTCTTCAATGACCATCCCTCTTGAAGAAGCCCGCATAAATCGGGCGAAACGTTGAGTATCCAGGTCCTTGCACCTCCATTTTATTTCATATATATATATATATATATATATATATATATATATATATATATATATATATATATATATATATATAAATGTATGTCTAGTCGCAGTACTGTATATGGATGACTATAATGCTCCCTATCTTGGGTTGAGCATATTGGGAAGTGGTATACAAACTGTCATTAGCGTATTAAGCACCGCTCTTTGTGTAAACAAATTGAGCGGAGGCATTTGAACGATGTCCAAAACATTGTTTGTTCATTACCCACACAGCAGCAGCCGTATAGCGTAATGGTGAGAAGCCTTGACTTCATTTGGGTTTCGATCCTTGCTTGACGCAGTTGCCTGTCTAGCCGCACTGATGAGCCGTGAACAGCGAAACAGTACTGTATGTGGATGACTCTCTCTCTCTCTCTCTCTCTCTCTCTCTCTCTCTCTCTCTCTATATATATATATATATATATATATATATAAAGAGCGGAATAGACAGAAACAGAGAGAGGGAGAAATATAGAGCGTTAGTTGCGTAAGCGCATCTTTATACAGAACTTTCTTTTGGGGGAAAAGAGATTGCCATCGGTGAACACACCGAATAAATGAACGTACATTATTGAAAATACGCCCCTCTCCGTATGCCCTCATATTCTTCTTGGTCTGTCAGCATGTCATTATTATTTATTCATTAACACACCTTTTTAACGTCTTATCTTGTATATGTTTATAGTAGATATCAATTCCAACAAGAAACGATCCAATTGAATAACAACATCTTAAATAAAATGCTTCCTACTATCTCCGTTTATCACAAGATTTATCAGATCAATACTACATCACTGATTTTAAATTTTTTAATTTTTTGTATTCAAGATGTTTCCCGGTATATCCATCATATGACCTTTTCGTTAATCCGTTACACTTTAATTTTAACGAGGATGTATTACTAAACAGACCTTAATATTATATTCTTTTAAACCTCTCTATAATCGACTATGTCTATCTAGCGGAAAGTTTGTCACAAATAAGCGTTAAATAACATTTATGTTTCTAAAAGGATTGGTCGCATCTCGATACTGGCGCCACCCTCGTTGAGATACATAATCGCATCCGCGTGTATTACCTGTGGGTTTGTTCAAACAAGCGGTGAGATACGGTTCTTGGCGCCAAAATTCAATACCGCTGGAAATCAATATAATGATTTTTTTTGTTCTAATGTGTTTTCTTTTTATACGATTTCTAAACTTTGTTTAACGTTTATTAGGTGCGTTAAAATGCGATAAGAGCTTGAGGTGGTGCATAAGCAATGTTGATTTCGCCAATCCCCTTAGAAATGATGAAAAAAGCACACAGAAGTAAATAAGCATTGATATAAAACGATCCTTTTTTATTGTGTACTTCAGAATAATATAACAAGAAATTACACATACGCACGCATATATATATATATATATATATATATATATATATATATATTTTCATCCATATATAAATGAATTCTCTTTAATCATTATAAACTTTTAAGAAATCGGATTATGTAGGTGCTTGGTCTGAGATAGGTTGAAATTATCTTTTTTTCCCCTTCCGGGAATCTAAACTGCATTCTTTATTTTTATTTTTGCATTTTTTATTCAAAGCTTCTTAGGACTATATATATATATATATATATATATATATATATATATATATATATATATATATATATATATATATATATATATATATGTAACGGGAAGGTGTCCCGGGCATGCGTCGTCTAGTGGTGGACCCCTCCAGCGTGACCAGACTCGCACTGGTCACTGGAAAACATACCTCCGCTGCTCAAGGCACGTTAAACGTGCATGACCCCAAGTCCGTGTGGCAACATTTTCCTCTTCGGCCGTCACTCTGGTTTTGTGTATGTATCTTCGTCGTCTGGCGTCAGGGCATACCTGAAATAAACTGCATCTTCACTTATGCTGGCAATCGAAAAACAAAGAAAAAACTCTGAGGTCATTTTCGTTTAAACCAAATAGAATAATTATTTGCAATCATTCTACATTTGTTTAAAGTCGTGTTTTCGTTATCCGAACTTCGTGATGCAGGTTGTATACTTGAGATAACAGGTTAATTCTCTAGGTAAGACAAGATCTTTTCAAGTTAGTTCTTATTGAGATTTCTGCCCCTCTCACCCCCAGGCGGGGCGAGAGCCGATGTGTACGCTTCGCTCGCGAGCCAAAGACTGCCAAACCCTTCTATCTCTTTTCGAGTAGGCCATCGTTGTTTATAAAAAGCATATTCCTTCCTTTTCTCCATTATCTTCTATTCCCGCCTCTTTCTTCTCTTGTGAATTTCTTTCTCTATCCCTCTATTTTCTTATTCTTTTCCCTTTCTCTATTGTTTTGTGAACATATCTGTCAAACTAGCTTGGTGGTCTCCGAGTTACAACACCATGGGTCCCCGACTCCGAGCAGACATTTTAGAACCCAACTTCTCGAGACTGTCCGAATCAATTACGTTAGTCAAAACTCATTCTCACCAGATCCAACTAGAAAAATAATCTCTTTTTTCCGCCATTAAAACAGATACCATGTCTCCCGAAAATCTCATAAACGCCTGTCTTAATCTTTGACACAGTATCAGCACGCCCCCCCGGCCATAAGCATTCTTAACTTCACCTAGCTGAACGGGACACCCGGCATCGTCCGGTGTCCCGTCACACACACACACACACACACACACACACACACACACACACACACACACATATATATATATATATATATATATATATATATATATATATATATATATATATATATATATATATATACAGGGTGAACAGAAAGTCCTTGGACCAATTCAAAAGTGGTTTATTAATAGAAAATTACAAAAATATAAATTAAACATGAATGAAAATTATAAGTTAGGAAACCAAAAATAAATTCAAATTATTTATTTTCAATGTGATGTCCCTTCCTTTCGATTAGACGTTCAATTCTCTGTCTGAAGTTACCAACCGAGGCACGCAGCGTTTCCTGAGGTATTTTAGCCCATTCACTCAGAAGAGATATCTTCAAAGTATCAACACTTGGATGAGCAACAGAACAGACCTTTACCTCCAACAAAGACCACACCGAAAAATCCATGGGATTCAAATCAGGCGATGCAGGAGGCCACATCTCCTTACTCCAGAATCTTGGAAAATGACGTTGGCACCAGTCCTGAATTTTTCTGGAGGTGTGGGATTGTGCTCCACTTTGTTGGAAGGTGAAAGGCTGATCTTTGAAGTGTTTCTTCATCTCTTCAAATACTGGAACCAAAATATCGTAAATGTAGCGATCAGTGTTGATCCTAATCCCCTGCTCCACGAAAATCATAGGCGACTTCCAAGATTTGGCGACTGCAGCCCACACTATGAGGGAAGACGGCTTTTGTCGGCGGAAAACTATTCTCACGGAATCATCAATATCTGCTGAAGATTTTGCGTAAACTCTGTCGTTCTGATTGTTAACAGTCGCTTCAATTGTGAAGAGTTTTTCATCAGAAAAAACGATCTCTCGCTCTGCCGTGCCAGCCTTCAGTTCTCCAAGAAGAATCTTTGCACTTTCAAGTCTCTTGTGCTTTTGGGCAGGTGTGAGGTATTGTCTCTTTCTCATCTTGTATGGGGACCGCTGGAGATCGTTTTTTACGATGGTTCTCATCGAGGTCACGCTCACATTCATGTCTTTAGCCATTTGTCTTGCAGATCTCTTCGGGTTCCTCCTTACCCTCTCTCGGACAGCTTTAATCACCTTCTTTGTTCGAGCAGTGCGAGGTCTTCCACTCCTAGGACGGTCTTCAGATGTACCAAGTTCCTTAAATCTGTTCACAACATGGTACACGGTGGATTTAGCCACTTTCAAGAGCTTAATAATCTCTGAGTTTGTCCTTCCCGCGCAATGAAGATGAATTATGGTCTCTCGTTTGCTCATTTTTCTGAAAGTTTAAACAAAATTATTTTAATATTTTTGTTGAAAATAATTAGATCAATAGTTGGACTAAATACTTACTTTATTCGAAAAGAGAAAAAGTGATTTTAACAATATTTAATTTTAAAACTAAAAATGGTCCAAGAACTTTCTGTTCACCCTGTATATGTAGAAAGAAAGCAGGAGAAAAAAAAGTATATGTTATTCAAAACCAGTTAGATTAATTTATTCCCGAAGATAACTCCTGGAGGATTGGAAAGTAATCGGATTTATGATAAATTATTGTTATTATATCAACCAGTTCCTGCCAGAAGTGAAGACTGTTAATAAGAAGTTGAGAATGATCGAAAATAGGATTGACAAACCACGTCTATTTTTTTAATGAAATAATTTTTAGAGAAAAAAGGCTACCTAAATACACCTACATAAACACACCCACAAACACACACACACACACACGCACACACACACATATATATATATATATATATATATATATATATATACACAAACATACGCACAGACACATAAATATACGTGGGTGTCTGTGTCTGTGTGTTTATATCTATAATTCTGACTTGTTTGATTTATTAATTTAACATAACAGCAACACTGTTTTAGATAATAATAAATACCGAGGTTAAGAGCATATTCTAAACGAATGAAAAATACTACAAATTAAACTGATTTCTAATTTCAATGTAAATAGATGCATTCGACCAAACCGTGTCATATTCCATGTGTCGCATATCAAACATATGTCTTACATACAACACATTGACGTAATTATTACAATAACATAAATGAAATCTTATGCACATCTTGTACGATGCTTACAATTGTAAGAGTCCCAAAGTGACTCTTCAAAACTGAGAGCTCGTCTTGGGCAGCAAGCAATAAACTTGCCCCACCGGAAAGCCCTGTGGAAAGGCCTGGGAGGGTGGACCTCCTAGGTGTTAACCAGGCGGTGTACCTCAGTCCAACAGGTGCTGGGCCGGTTTCCGGACCCTCACCTGTTGGGCTGAGTGTCAAGTGACGAATCCTTGACATGTACTACCCTGTCTCCCTGCAGCCGAAGCCGCTAGGAGACACTTCTCATCACAGAGTTGTAATGGGGTATTTAATTGCCGCCCACATCGGCAATATTTGGCACAAGGCCTGGAAAGTGGGAACCCCGCAGGCTCCCCTAAAGGAGGGGCACTCCTGCAATTTTAAAAATTGCCTGAGTAACCCCGTCCGCATTCCCCGGTCGGGGCGCCTTAGGCAGCAAGCAATAAACTTGCCCCACAGGAATGCCCAGTGGCATGGCCTGGGAGGGTGGACCTCCTAGGTATTACCCAGGCGGTGTATCTCAGTCCAACAGGGGCTGGGCCGGTTCCCGGCCCCTCACCTGTTGGGCTGAGTGTCAAGTGACGAATCCTTGACATGTACTACCCTGTCTCCCTGCAGCCGAAGCGGCTAGGAGACATATCCCATCACAACAGAGTTGTAATGGGGTATGAGAAGAATGGATTCGCCAATCATTTTAATAAAAACGGCTGTGTTAAAACAACCAATTAAAACGTTTCAAAATTATTATAAAAATTGTCGAATTTTAAATTCAATCAGTTCACCGTTTACTACGTCACGAACCGCATTTAATTCTTGGCCGCCATCTTGGTTACTGATCTGAACTACGCCGCCATATTGGTTACTGATCTGAACTACGCCGCCATCTTTGTTCAACATAATATCTCAGAACATAACAGGTTAACTATGTAACGGACCGCATTTGATTCTTGGCCGCCATCTTGGTTACTGATCTGAACTACGCCGCCATCTTTGTTCAACACAATGTCTAAAAACCTGACACACACACATTTATATATATATATATATATATATATATATATATATATATATATATTATACATTTATAATCACTTTGCAATCATGTCTCGTTCACACATTTCGATTACATATGTTAACACGTTCCTTGCTTTCATTGAACTCAAAACTTCTTTCACTCACTCTACATTTCCGATATGTTACGTCATATCTTATAATTTCTATGATATTCTTATTCACACTTCGGCTTTCTTAGGCTTAATTTCTAGTTCATTAAATTGATAAATACACAAACATACGTAATTATAAGATAATTATTACATTTTATTCCATAAAAGATGCAATCTCTCTATTATGTTAATATTTTACCAAAAATATCACACCGAAAGAGCAAACATATGATGGAAAAGAAAAAAAAAGAAGCAATTGTTCATATATGTCAAAATGTATTTCATTATAAAAATAAATTCATTTTTTTATTTCATATATATTTCTCGCTGCTACTATGCAGTATTGTTTAAAGAGACATGCTAATTAAGAAGCTGTTTGTGTTCAGTCGCACAACATACACTGCGTGCCAAACTATTAACGAGATAAAATTTTTTACCACTTTCAGAAGCGTACCGCTAGTTTCGTTTCAAAACTTCAGAAACGTTGGCAATGCTGAGCTGCGCGTACTGATTCTCTTTCTTACAGCTCCGCGCAACGTAAATAACCTGCTATCGTAATTGCTGAATCCACGGTATTTGAGGTCTGTCAAATTATTAACCAGGCAGTTTTTTTTTCGTCAATAAAATGGGTCAAAAAGTTGGATTGAGTAGTTCTAAAAAGAGTCACATTACAGAAGAGCTAGCAAAAGTTAAAACTACCCTCAAAATATCGAAAATGATAGGAAGGTACTATCAAACTGTGAAGATCATCAAGGACCCAACAAAGGTATGTAAGAGAGCTGATAAAGGTAAATCTAGAGTTGTTTTACGCTCTTCTCTACTCCAAATTAAACGTGAAGTTGTTAAGAACCCTGGGTAGACAAATCAAGAAGTCTTTGACCAAGCCGGATTAAAGAATGTCCCAAAAAGTACACGACAATAAGAGGCAAAGCATGTTAAGCGGTGACAAAGCCTCCATTAAAAACCGATTGAAATGGGCAGAGGACAACATGAACACGGATTTTTTCCAAACTTTTGTTCATGGATGAAGTGCGTGTCACTCTTGATGTCCCTATTAAAATGGTCCCGTGGCGATGGAAGTCATTTTTGGGCTCATGGAATTTTAAGTGTCTGAGGGAGTGGCACTCGTCTGACAAAAGGTTGCAATCATACATATATATATATATATATATATATATATATATATATATATATATACTTCAGAATAATGTAATGGAATAAATCTACTGGTTAGCAAACCCAGTGATTATCGGTCTTACAATACATTATTGGCTGTAATATTTTATAAAGACAATCCCAGCTAAATAAAAATTGCTCAATATACCAGATAGAGGAAATACATCCTAATTAAGCAATTTAAATTTTATGATGTGAAACGGAAAAATTTCTAATCTAGAATTTTTATTTTTATTATATGTGAGACAAAGATTACATTCATTGTAATAATCCGAATAGGCATAGATCCATAATGCTTACTTAAGAGTATTACCTTGTGACGTGGAAGAATAAAGATACTGATTGGATCCTTTTACTTCACTGCTACAAAAAACTCTCACGTCGAGATTTCCCATACAATTTTATATGAATTCAATATCCTTTTCATCTTGAACTAATATAGAATTTCCCTTACTCTATGATTTAAAAACTTTTAAAACGCTATCTATTTTCTATGTTTATCTACGTTAAACTTGATCAATTTTCTATGTTTATTGCATTATCAAATAAGGTATAACCCATTTATAATATTTGCTAATATGTTTTCCTCTCCGGAGATGGGTAAACGTCGAAAACCTTCAGATTACTTATTGAAATGTATTTTTGTCTTGCATATAATAGAAGTTATAGATTTTAAATTTGTTATATTTTTGCTTATCTATTTTATAAAAGTTTCTTGTTTTATCTGCTTTTACAAAGATTTTATAACCCTTAAAAATGCGAAAACTGTAGACCTTTTGATAAACTTTGAAAATGACCTTTTAAACGTAATTAAAAACCTAGAATTCCACAATCAACCTAACAATTTCCAACAGAAACTACACAAAATCGTTAGAAACATAAACAACTCTTATAAAATCTTTGTAAAAGGAGATAAAACAAGAAACTTTTATAAAATAGATAAGCAAGAATATAACAAACTAATCACAGAAAACATTACAAAAAACTACGAAAAACTAGACACAAACGAATGCGACTACATAGATATAATAAATACTGAAAGTAAACAAATTACCGATAAATTAAAAATTAGCGATAAAGTTGGCAAATTGAAACATAGAGAGTCATACATTCTGCTTAAAGACCACAAATGGGACTTTAATAATAATCCCAGCACCCGCCTGATAAACCCAACTAAACCAGAAATAAGTAGAATTAGCCAAACTATACTTTCTAGAGTAAACAAACAAATCAAACAGGACCTAGAACTAAACCAGTGGGCAAATACTACCGAAGCAATCACCTGGTTTAAAAATATAGAAAACAAAGATAAATGTACGTTCATACAGTTTGACATCATAGACTTTTATCCCTCGATATCCGAAGAACTTTTTAACATTGCCCTAGAATTTGCCGAGGCATACACTGATATATCCTCAGAAGAATTCAACATCATTAAAGAATGTAGAAAATCAGTTCTAATAAATAACAATAACCAATGGATAAAAACTAAAATGAAAAATTCATTCGATTTGGCGATGGGTGCCAGAGACTCTGCAGAAGCATCAGACCTTGTGGGATTATTCATTCTATATACCCTCACAAGCATATTCGATACTACGGATATCGGCCTATATAGAGATGACGGACTAGTTATAATAAAAAAAACTCCAACAAAGTCAAGGGAAAAAACTTTAAGAAAATCATACACAAAGAAATGAAAAAAATAGGCCTAAAAGCGGGCGTATCAGCTAACATAAAAATAACAAACTTCCTGGACGTCACGTTAAACTTAGATAAAAACACATATGAACCATACTTAAAAGATAACGCTACTCCAATTTACGTAAACCCTAAGTCCAACCACCCACCATCAATTATAAAACATGTTCCTAACTCGATCGTAATTAGACTCAGTAATAACTCAAGCGATGAAAATGCATTTATCAAGTCATCCACTATTTACGAAACAGCCCTAAAAAAATAGTGGATACAAAAATATCGATATCAAATATAAGCAACAAAACACCAACAACTATAATAAAATTAAAAATAGAAGAACAAGAACTATAATTTGGTATACGGCCCCATACAATCAAATGTTAAAAACAAAACTTGGCAAGAAATTTCTAGATCTTATTGAAAAACACTTTCCCGCAACCAACCCCTTACACAAAATCCACAATAAAAATACCTTGAAGTTATCTTACAGTTGTTGCGAAAATTTAGAGATGATAATTAAGGCACATAATAACAAAATACTAAATGAAAACAATGTAAACAACAACAAAATAAACAGTAAAAAAGTAGACACCATGACAGAAATAAAACCAACACTAGCAGAAATAATAATAATAATAATAATAATAATAATAATAATAATAATAATAATAATAATAACAACAACAAACCAACCCCGGACAAGAACAACCATACCATAAATAAAAATACTAATAACGAACAAGATAAATGCCATTGTAGACACCGCACACTTTGCCCAGTCCAAAATAAATGTCTAACAAAAAGCGTAGTTTATCAATCAACATTATTTACGAAAGAAAACCCGAATAACAAGAAATATTACATAGGCATGACTTCCTTAGATTTCAAAACCCGATACTATTACCACAAAAGCACATTCGAAAATAAAAAACACCGTATAAAAACAACACTAGCGAATAAATACTGGGAACTCAAAGAAAGCGGACATTCGCCGGTAATCGAATGGAAAATAATGAGACAAGCTACCACATGTAGACATTTAGACGACCCATGTAAATTTTACCTCCATGAAATATTTTCTATCCTGTACTTTAAAGAACCTCAAAATCTATTAAACTGTAGGCGGGAAATAGCAAACAACTCTGTTCACAAAATAAAACTTACTCTAGGATAGCGATACAAAATAGCTTTAAAACTAACAATAACAATAGAAAACAAACAAACAAATTAATTAAATAAACATGAATATACATAAACGATCACACACATATATGTATATATATATATATATGTATATATATATATATGTGCATGTATGTGTGTACACATAGGTACATTTATATGTATAAAAAAAAGGAGAACGTGAACCTAAAACCACTAACCTAGTTCTAAAACAGATCCTTTGTTTGATAAAATGCATGCCCATTGGCTGATAGAAAGGGGCGCGGTGGCTACTAGAAAGCTGATTGGCCAACTAGAAATCCTCAACATATATAAAAACAAGAAGCAACCACATAATTCGCGCATAAGCCTGACGAATCCTATAGTTGGATGAAACGCAGAATATTCAGTGTAGCTTAATCGCCATATATATTTTATAAATTACTATATATATACATATAAAGATATGCATATATATAGTAACAGTTTCAATTCACCAATTACATATAAATAAATATTATGCATAAATATATTAACACAAATCAACACACTAATGCACAAACATTCGCATATAAATAAAATCTTCATATATACAAATTAATTATAGGATGATTTTTGTACATGTTTTGTTATTTTGGTAAAATCTGAGACTACTGAAAACTAAATTCATGATGACGAAAATATATTTATTAGATGCTATTAAGAAAAGATCTCTGTTTTATTCGTGAAGTTTTTATTACCTGTTGGTGTTATTTATCTATATGAAAATCCATCTTTTCAATGTATATACTTATAAATACCAAAGCGATACAATCATATTATAATTCTATTACTAAAATAAACTTAGGGGCGTTTTTCAGTATTGGTTCTCAGAATGCAAAATAGTAATTATAATCTACATATCTATAAAAGTGAAAGTGTCTGTCTGTGTGTGCCTGTGTGTCTGTGTACATTTCCCTACACAATAACTCTGTCAATCAGTCTACAGACTCGAAATTTAATATACAGGGCACTGAGATTTGGGAGACTATTTGTAATCGGTTTTCGAAAATTTGACTGTTAAGGAGTCAAAGTTCAACGATTTGACTTTTGAGAACTCTACTAAACTCGTCCGCCAATTTTGGGTCTAAACACTTGTAATTTTTGATATAGGTTCCTTCAATATGGATCGTACGTAATAACTTTATTTTAACCCAAAACAATAAATGTACAGGGGCCATAATAGGGGTCAAATTAAAACCAAATTTGACCGTTTCGGTCTGTACCAATTTCTGGTCTAAACATTTACAATTTTACATAAAGGGTATTCAGAGATGTGCCAAGCTTTTCAATCGGTTTGGGTCGAAATTTTGAGTTCCCAATATATAAATGTATGTATGTATGTATGTATGGTTGCATGTTTGCCTAAAACTTTCGACAGCGGGGACGGATTTTCTCTAGATCAGTATCGTTTGAAGTTCCACCTTTCAGATGACAAATATGGAAAAAAATTGGCTAAACACATTAATATTTTCACCTTCCACTGGGCACTTTTCTACAGGGGAGGTCGCTTTTTTCGCCGATATTTTCGAAAGTCACCCCCTTCTCTCGATTGTGTAGCCTTAATTTAAACATAAGTCACTTCCGGTTTGGCGGTGTTCGTAACAGCAAAGACGTCACATTTTTATCTCGTTATTTTCCTCTTTTGCGGTACGGGTTTAGGCCTGCCCCTCTATTACAACTTTTTTTTGCTCAACACACACCTCCAAACACCCGGGCTACGCTGGGCTGAAATACTAGTAATGTAAAAGAAAAAAAGAATAAAAATAAAAGAACCAGAGCAATAAAAACAAGCAGCAGAAAAAGAGAAAAAAATCACAAATAGCCTTAATATATCGATTATTGAAAGGCGATTTTAGTTCCGGAATCGTGCACTATCTTTCTCTCTTAGAATACATATTTCTCATTATCCTTCTATTAATTCAATTGGCTTATTCGACGAATTACCTAGCCGGCCCTTCTGAATTTTTCTCTTTTGCTACAGAGTATTGAAATCAAATGTACACTGAATATAAAAGAACCATTTGCATTTCTCATATAACGTTACAGATATTCTAAACTTGTGCTATTCCTATCTTGCAGAATGAATTCGCATATTCAAACTCTGGCTTCTCATTTTGCCAAAAACAGCTCTCTTCCTAAGCCCCGTCTCTCATGACGATTGGTTTTAGCTTCCATTAACAGTCTGACAGCATTTCTATTGAAAATGGTGCCAACTAATGCTGACCGATGCTTTCATTTTACGTGTTGCTTGCGCTTCCGAATCGATATAAAGTAATTTCAACTTTGCTCTCATCGAAAGACACCACCGGATTGCAAGAAGTAACATCTTTTGAAGCTGCCCATGAATGTCTGCTGTGAATACTACAAAGTTCAAGTAGTCTCATATATTGTCCTATTAAAAAAAAGCGTACTGGAGACCATTGTATGAATTCAACGTTGCCATAAAGTAAAGGGAACAGTTTCATTGTAAATAAGTTTCTGTGGTGTATATAAGTCACTCTTTATATTCGAGGCACGTGAATAACACTTATTAGATTAACGTTGTCATACAGATAATCGGGTAACTCAAATTTAATCTGTCCATAAAACTATCTTAGTATAATCTCTATCTTGCTGTTTTATATTCTATAAAGTTATACGGAGAATATATTAGATTTATGTGTATTCTTGACCTAATCGACGGATATGAATAATCCCCATAAAAAGTTGTCGCGTTCAAATTTGAAGCGTTACATTTGCATGAATAACGCCACCGCAATTTTATAAAACAGTGAACGGATAATGCTTGTTAATGACTAAATATGTACAACCACATTTTTGTTGACTGTTCATTAATGCCTGGAATATATCCCATCATGGTTAAAGTTCCCTATAAAAAGAGCACTCAGTGACAAATTGATATTTCTAATATAAAGAGTAATATTCCTATTACTCATGGATAGAAGTTCGAATTATCCTCATCGCATTAGTTTTCACTTTCTAATGCCCAGAAGAATTTTGATCCAGCGAAATATTTTTGTGAATATTTTCTCTAAATGGTTTATATCGGTTGATGATGAGATGTTTCTTCAATTTATACTATTCAAAGAAACACGTGTAAGACGTAGCATAAAACTAATAAAACTATAGATTTTTATTATAATTGTAGTTGTAGAATTAATATTTACAAATGATATATATATATATATATATATATAGTATCTCCACAAGTATGTATATCTGCAGAAATATTCTTTATTCACTTATGTTTCCTTTTTATATATACTAATCCTTATTTAAGAATCTCTGTTGCGTGAATGAAGTCGCTGAAAACGTTTTTATATTCCTTCGGTTTTGAAGAATTTCTCACTCCGAAAGTTATTGGGGTGCTTAAAAAAGTGGTACTCGGAAAGTGAGTGGTCTGGAGTATGGCTGAGTAGGTAGTGTTTCGCACTTCAATTTTTCAGATTCTGCAGAGTTTGTTTAGCAACGTGATGTCAGGCATACTTGTAAAAATGGACTAGGTCTTTTCTCTTGACTAATGCCCGGCGATGTTGTCGAAATTTCTTATGCATTTCATTTATTTGTCGACAGTACGTTTCCACCGTAATGGTTTCGCCTGCATTCAAACTACTGTAATGGATGAGAGCATTACTTTTCTGCATTCGAAAATGTTGCTGAGCTTCGTCGGCATCAAACCAATCAGCTAAGTGTCGCCGGTTATAGTAAAGAACCCACTTTTCATCGCTAGTCACAACTCGGTCAAGAAATGGGTCGTACTTTTTGCGTTAAAGAAGGGAATATGACACTTCATAAAAGCGTTTCTTTTGGTTGTCGTTTTATTCGTAAGGCACCCATTTATCAAGTTTTTTTTTGTCTTTGCAACTCCCTCATGTAGTGGGAAATCGTCGAATACGTTTTGTCTAATACAGAAGCAAGTTCTCGAAAACTTTGCGTGAATTGGCTCCGACTAAAGCTCTTAATACATGAATGGTATTAATCGTTGTCAGTATCAGATATCCGATAACTATGCTGACCATTTTCAAGACTCTCGTCGCCGCCTTAAAATTCTTAAACCCTGATAGTGATGTGTGTTCAGTAGTGGTTTTTCTAAACGCTTCGTTGATTTCGCCAGCTGTTTCATCTGGTTTGGTGCTTAGCTTAGTGGAAATAAGAATATTGGAGAAATTGCTATTTTCTATTTTTATTGTACGTTCTGAAAAAGGATATAAATTTTTGGAAACGATTGTCAATTTAACGATTAGATAAAGCGAAAAACGCTCTTCAAACCATATATAAAGTGAAGATATTATAATGAAAACTTATTAGAAAATAATTTTTAAAAATCCACAAGAACTTCATTCTCAACCTAACACATACACGCACACATATATATACATATATATACACATATATATACACACACATATATATATATATATATATATATAGGGTGACCCAAAAAACGGGTCCCAACTCTAATTAGGCCCCACACAGTGTATTCTTTGTCCCAGTTCCCACTGGGGTCTTGGTGTACTCACGGTCGTTGATTCTGCCATGTCATGTAAAATAAAGGTAATCGGGGAATACATAATGGAGATATCACATAAAGTGTACATGGGGCCGTTTTTTTTGGGGGGGCACCCTGTATATATAAATACTGTAAGTGCAAAGTGATGTTAATTGAGAGTAAATGAATTTGGTATTTTTAAAGAAAAACATTATAAAATATACACATTGAAGCGTATATTCAACTTCAGACTCCACTTGACTGTTTTATTTAATATTGCGCTTAAATGTTTAATAAAAAGAGGAATTGATTTCTGTCCTGAGAACATACCTATTGCTTCTCGCAAAACATATTTGACGAACTTTATTCACCCCATCTAAAAATTCATAAAAAATTATAAGGTCAGAATCTATAATGAAATACACAAATAAGCAAACAAATGCATGTTAAATACAATATGGAAAACAATCATTGAACTCTCTGGAATACGCATATTTAGATGACTGGAGGCAGAAAATATCATATTCTAGATTCTGCAAAATAAAATCGCTAATGCATCCACCTCCTATCCAATTTTTATAGAATTTTGTAAATGGGACTTCATTATATGGACAAAACATAAAGATTAAAGAGTAATAACATCTTGGAGCACTGTTTTGAATAAGATAATGAAAGCTTTTTACAAATGTTAATGAAGAATTCTAATATAATTGTCCCAGTTGATATAACTCTTAACACATTTAATACATGACTTTCGAAACATACAATAATGTATTGTCTAATGGAGATTCATAAATACAAAACAATTAAAGAGCCAATAAGAACTATCCTGGGGATATATATTGTTCAGAAATGGTAATAAGATCTAATATATATATATTTAAAAAAATGTAATAATTTACACCCCAAATCAAAAGTTTTCATTAAAAGAAAATCATAAAATAGTTTCAGTACTAACCTTTCCATTCGATTAATATCCCAATTTGTATCTAATTTAGGAATAATAAGTACAACGATAATAGATAGAATTATGCGTATCGTAAAATTTAAAACTTATGATTTATGAATTTCCTTGATGGCGTCATTTTCTGGTTTCTAAATCTGGAGATTACTATCTACAACTAATTCCTTACGTTCGATAATGACTCGTTCTATCCATCCATATCGCGTTCATTTTATGAAAACACTAGACATGGCTTCGCTGAAACTTACTTAACTAACTTAGAAAACTAGCTACAAGATAACTAATCACACATAATTATTTGTGGATGAGGAAAAAAAAACGAAAATAAATTTGACATTGCAATAAGGATTGTGCACCGGTTTCCTATTTACGTGAGCCTTATATACTAAGAGTACTACAGAAAAATAATTCCGAGCTAATGGGAGGTTTATTAAGAGACGATGCTTTATTTTAAGTCAGCTTTAACCTAACGAACTTGGAAAACGGGGAAAACGCTGCGGAAATTCTTTTGAAAAATTGATCTTATTATGTCTATAAACATTAATTATAGTGTAATTATTTGTTTTTATCACATAAAATTTCGTTTATCTATATATCTATAAAAAGTGAAATTGTCTGTGTGTCTGTCTGTGTGTGTGTACTTTCCCTATCAAATTACTCTGTCAATTTTCTAGTCTACTCGAGTTTTATTTTATATAGAAGTCACGACTTATCAAGGCCCCGATGCCACTCGAGGATAATATTAATGAGTATACATTAGTCATTGTAATTAGACCGTAGTAAACATAAGAAGTGGGAATTTTGTAAATTGGATTACTTAGATAGACGATTCATCAAGAACTTGTTCACGTTGGACTTCAAGACAATCAGAGTGTAGTCAACTGCAAAGCACGCAAACTGAGGAGAATTTCACAGGCGTTCAGTTCTAAGAAATAAGCCTTGTTCATAGAATCTACGTTTCGGTTTAGGCACAGATAAAGAGTGTGGGAAATTGTTAATAGCGGTTTTAGCTAGACGAGTGTTTTTCGTAGTAGACTGGCGAGGGGGGCATAAGGTAAAGTTCAGATGAGAAATTGCCATGAAAATAACGATAAAACAGAGACAGGCCGCCAACGTTTCTTATGTGGGAAAGAGGTTGCAGGGAAAGAAATGGGCACCCCCCCACTAAGCTACGAAGTCTATTTTGAACTCTGGAAAGACAGGATAAACTGTTTCTAGCAGCTGCTGCCCGGATGTGGCAATAGTACTCCGTCGTTGGGCGAACCTGGCTTTTATATAGGTAGAGAATCGCATCAGGAGTGAGATATTTACTGGAGCGGTAGAAGGATCCCATCATTTTTTCAGCGACCCTGGCAATGGATTATATACACGTGTTCCATTTCAGATCGGGATTAAAGGTCAAGCCCGGAAGCTTGTCAAAAATATGAAACCTCCCCAAGACGAGAGCCATTTATTTCAATTGATGATAGCTGGGTATCAGAGCGTTGATGATGTAAAGATAGAAGCTTGGTTTTAGATGCATTAAAAGTAACCAACCACTTTTTCTCCATTGTGCCACGTGCTCAAGATCAGAGGAGAGAAAGTCAGAAAGAACTTGGTCGTTTACGGTCTTTGAAGTGCTACCATGGATGGTAGTGTCGCCAGCATAAATGCCTACGAAGGATGTAAGGATCTGGTTTGGAAGATCAGAAAGAGAGGTGGGCCATGGATGGACCTCTGAGGGACTCCATCATTAATACTGTGAGCTTCAGATTTCTGTCCATCAACCACTACTCTTGTAAACCTATCAGAGAGAAATGATTGATTATTGAGAAGATGTTTCCAACTATACCATAGTTGAAGATCTTGTGAAGCAGACCTTTATGCAATACCTTATCAAAGGCCTTTAATATGTCAAGAGTAATTGCCCTAGGGAGGAAGTCTCTGTCGAGAGATTCACCAATCCTATGAGATATAACTGTAAGCAAACCTGCTATAGATCTTACAGAACGGAAAGCATATTGCACATACCTAAGAAGGTTATTTTTGCGGAGATGGTCGACTACTTCTCTATTTAGCACAGATTCCAGCAGCTTCCACATGAAGCAGAGCAGACTTACTGGTCTGACTGAGAAGGAGATGAGCGATCACTTGAATTCTTAAAGACAGGGCATACTGATGAGCTTTTCCAAGATGTTGGGAAGCAGTTCTCCTTAAGACAACGCTTAAATGACTTTGTAAGTATATGCACATGTTCTGGTTAAAGACTTTTGAGCACTATAATTGGAATACTATCAAGTAGAGTTGCTTTACTGAAATAAAGGTTTTTGATTAGCTTGGCAACATCATGCACACAAGGAGTATTGAGATTTAGAAAAATATTTTAAATCGGTTTTCGGCCAGAAATTTGGCTGTCAAAGGGTCCAAGTTCCAAGATTTGACCTACGAAAACTCTATCAAATTCCTCCGCCAATCTTGGGTCTAAACATTCGGAATTTTAGATATAGGTGCCTTTTAAATGGATCAAACTTTTTAACTGGATTTGAGTCCAAAACTATACAAGTTAAAGGGGTAAAAATTGATATTAAAATTCAAAATAAATGACATCTTAGCTATTTTTTTTGTTTTAAACATCTGGAATTTTACATAAAGTGTATTCAAGCACAAGGAAAGCGGTTTAATCGGATTTTAGCAGAAGATTTGACTACCAAGGGGACAAAGTTCAAAAGATTTTACCTTTGCAGTCTCTAACAAACTATTCAGCCAATTTTTAATCTAAACATTTGAAATTTTACATAAAGAGTATTCAGACATGCAGCAAAGCCTTTTAATCAGTTTTTGGTGGAAAATTTTGCTGCCAAGAAGTCCAAATTGAAAGAGTTGACTTTTTTAGACTCTACCCAAATTCTCCGTTTGATCTAAACACTTGAAATGTTAGATGTAGGTTACCTGGTCATGAATCAAAATCCTGATCATGTCCAACAACGATTTGTTAAATAAAATCCTTAGACTTGAAATTATACCATTTATGTCATAAAATTTATATTCCAAATTTTGATTTATTTGCTCTATCTGGTATATTGAGCAATTTGTGTTCAGCATGGATTGTCATTATAAAATATTACAGCCGATAATATGTTTTAAGTTCAATAGTCACTTGATTTCCAAACCAGTTGACCTATTACATTACAATATTCTGAGGTGTATATATAGTCTTGGAAGTTTTTAACCTTTAAAACTATACAAAAATATTTTTTATCACTCGTTAGAAAACCATCTAGTCAGTAAGTAATTTAATCACCTGCAATCACTGCATCAACTCGCTCTCGAATTTACTATAATACCAATAATTTATTTTTCAAGGGATCATCAGTTGTTTACCATGGAACACTGTTTCGGGGATATATATATATATATATATATATATAGAGAGAGAGAGAGAGAGAGAGAGAGGGAGAGAAACAGTACAGTTCGGGGATATATATATATATATATATATATATATATATATATATAAACGGTACATAATGCCTGTGCTAAAGATGAGCTGAACTTCTAGTATTATATATGAACTCTTCCATAAACTTAAGCACACATTACTATATATATATATATAAGAATTTACATGCTCCACCTTGTATTCGTTGCTCCTTTCATTAAATAAAATAATACAATACTTTAAAAGTAGCGCGATTTAATAAAAATATTTCATACTATAATATAGCTCTATAAAATCAGGAAGCTATTAATGGTACAAACAAATTAGTTTTCTTAATATATCATGGCTGCATATTATAAAATATGGTATGAACAGAAAAGTAGTAGAAAAATAATAATAGGGAGTGTAACAATATTAATGAAATTGCTTCACCTTACGTACAGATATACATGTGGGTAATAGATAATCAATAACAAACAATAAATAAATATAAGAATAGATAACAACTTTACCTATGATTTAATCAACATTATAGAAAACATGTTCTCTCAAATGTCGCAATTTTTCTAGCATCATTGATAGGAGCTTTCTCAGGATAACAAACTAAGTAAAATATTCAATAAGAATACAGACAAATTATCTTTCTCAACTACAAAAACCTCGTTGGTTTCAGAATAGAATATAACGCTAAAATACAAAAGGCAAGTCAACCAAAATGTCACTTGTATCAAGTAATATCAATAGTATGATTCGAACATAAGTTTCACTGTATAAATAAGCATACTTTCTTATTAAATAGAAACCTTTTTTATTTAAAGTGTACTATACAAATGACACGTTGTTATGTAAATGAGTCTAAAGCTTACGTTTGTTAAGCATGCTCTACTTTCAAGGAGAAATATAGAAATAATATGTTCCCGTTTAAAATTGAACTAAATATAGGTCTACATAAGACTCCTACTTATTTAGGTAGGTATGTAAGGAATGTAATCATATATGAGATTAATTCTAAACTAAAATAGTAAATGTTAAAAGAGCAAACAAATACATTCCTAATAAAACAAACACATATAATTTGTGACTCTTGGAACTTTTCACATGGTCATGTCCAACAAAGATTTATTAAATAAAAACAGGAACTTATCCCAGTATGCATACATAGAACAGGATATATGCTAGCCCTTTTTAAACCCTAGCGTAAATGTAAATGTAATCCCCTACACTATAACCAATATATTCCATCTAGAGAAAGACATATATCATAATATTATATAAAATATGCATACAAATGTAATTAAGATAACTATCATAGAATATTGAATTTATGCTTACAGCGTTATTAAATCTTTATTTAATGAAAAAAAAGAATCCAAGTTGTCCTCGATAGGTGTACGTTTAAAATATGATATGAATGCTGGTGTACCTTAGGGATCGATCATTGGACATTTATTATTCCTGATATTCATAAATGACTTACTTGATAAAATTGTCTCTGAGATGGGTATATTTGCTGACGACACGACGCTCTAGCAAACACCTGGGGAAAATAATGAGCACATATCTAAGGTAATGGCCGAAACCCTAGAGGAAGCCCTTCAGTCTGTAGTGAAATAGGGTCAACAATGGATGGTAACGTTCAATGCTGCCAGGACAAAGCTCATTTCCTTTAATAATTATATGAAACCCTACCAACCACTGATAACTATTGCTAAAGAGACATTACCTGAAAGTACTTCGTTCGAACTTTTCGGCTTTACGTTCACAAGGAACCTGAACTGAAATAGATACATCGAGATCATTGCAAAGGCTGCTGCGAAGAAGGTGAGCACTCTACCGTGCTAGAAAGTTACTTACGCCTGAAAGTATCCTGTTCCTCGACTAGGCCGTCATTCGCCCATGTGTAAAGTACTGCTGTCATATTTGAGCTGGTTCATCTGCTATTAGTCTCTCGCTCTTGGACAAGGTTCAGAAGAGAGTCGCCAACCTAATAAGCCCTGAGTTGTCATTTAAGCTTGATCCCCTCTCCCATCAACGAAATGTTGCATCACTCTACGTGTTGTACAATATTTTAATGGTGCATGCTCTGAAGAACTACATGTCCTTGTACTCCCTCGACAAAAATACCCCCAGAAAACCCGACAAGCTGCAGAGTCTCACCCTACACAGTAGAGATCCCTAGAGGTAAGAAATCCTTTTACTCTAATAGCTTCTTCCCCAGAACTGCTAGACTTTGGAATTCTCTTCCGGGTTCCCGCTTCCCCAACGGTACTAACATGCAGAAGTTCAAGTGTAATGTGAACAGACATTTTGCTGATAAACTCCCTAGATAATACCCCTGCAACTTAAGTCCATGATAGTAGCCCCCTACATCCAAATGGTAATGTGACTTATTTTGGGCGAAAATGTAGTTAAAATAATGTCAAAACACTATTATATTAACTAAAAATTATTATGGGAAATCGATTATAAGATTACTGGTAGATTGAATTCTAAGTTATATCTAGGATCAGTTGCTTAGCCTCTAATCTAATTATAGGAAACTAAAGTATTTGTACAACAGTCACATGCGTATAGCCATATATTAATGATAATCGTAATTTACAAGTTTTAGAATTTTTTTTTAAAAGTTTTCATAGGCTTATTATTTGTACTCATTGAATATGAGCGTATGTGTATTTTAGAATCAACAATGTTATTTGGTTTAGAATAAACGAGGAAGCGTATGCTAATTACATAAAGGTAACTTAATGGGAACAAAATAAATTATGAGAAAGATGCATATAAACGCATGTATATATAAATATCATTTTCTTTCTAATTGAATACAATAAATTTTACAGATTATCCTTTACATTTTTAGATTTAATCAATTATATAAGATTATTCTAAAGTTTTATGAGAGATTAAATGGGTCTCTTTTCAATTTAAAAATTTTGGGGTATTTTTAACGATAAATTTTACAAAACTTTTAGTAGGTTTTTATTTGTGTCACTTTTCAAATTAAAGATTTGGGGGTTATCATTTCATTACGTTTCTATTTAATTTGAGGTTGAAAGGAGAGTGTTGAGCTAAGTAACCTAGTTTCGATGCCAAACATACATACACAAGTGACCCATTAACCGAGTGCTGCTTAGGAATTTGTAGAGTCGGGAAAGCCCACCAGATATAGCAGCAGAATCTCTTTCCATGCGGGATATGGCACTGCAACTATCCCCATATTACACGACTGATGATAGAGGAGCCGCTATAAGCGCTAACAAAGAGTAAAGGCCCCTTTTCTGTCAGTCGGGAACAACAGCCAGACAAATTGTCAATCTTAACCGTCAACCGTTCAGACAAAGCCGAACCAGACCAGTTGAGTTAGCACAAGTGGCATACAAGCAAACCAAATTTGCTCAGTTTGTGAGAGAATGAAAACAAGACATTGGAGATAGGGAAACAGTGTTCAATGGCCAAGTCATCAAAAGTGTCCCACTGGTATTGTACCTCTGTCCCATGCTATTAAACAGAAGCCGGCAATAAACGGACCCCATCTACTTCTTAAGCATCTTTGGTTTGCAAACCGAAGAATTTGTTTCAGTCACCAGCTTAAGGAAGGTTATCGACCATGACTAAGGAAGCGTCGCTCCCCTAGTTTAAGTGTCGTAGTTTTCCTTCTCCTAGATAGATGGCCATATACGATATACGTGTCCATCGCTCCGAGAGGGGTAAATATGCGCCTGACATTAATATCAAATAAATTATTAAGTTTTGCTTTATTCTAAAGAAATAAGCAGAGAAAGAGAGATATATTTCCTTCTAAGATAAAAAAGCAATGTATGTATTAAGCATGGTAAGTAAACTAATTTGTTTATAGATATTAGTTCGTTGTAAAATAAGCAGAAAAAATATTAAGTACCGGGGCATGTATGAAATACAAAGAAAAGAAATAAATGAAATGATGGAATTAGATTTACATGAATAAATGTACTTACTTGGTGTTCTTTGAGCGAACCTAGATGAGGCCAGCTAACAGACCAGTGTCTCCACGTGGAATAAATTTGGGATGTCAAGATTACTATTTAGTTCAGAGTAGAAATTAGAGAGGAAATGGTGTGCCTTTGGGAGCAAAGTTGAACAGTTGGCCGGTATTTTTTTTCTCTTCTTGTATAACATTGGGAGGGTAATTTTCGATTTCTTTACTAATTTGTTTTATAACATACAAACTCATTTTACAAAAAGTGAGAATGTTAGAAAATGGATACGCATGTTTCAAATCTCTGTTGTATATCTATTGCTAAAATGTTGACACGTGAGCAGAAATCTTGAAACACAGAGAGTGTAAATTGAGTAGATAGCACGTAATATTAAAAAGTAATAAGAAAATAAAAATTAGTAATATTTGCCGATTCATAAATTGAGTTTACAACTAAATTAGAGGGATTGTTTTTGTATTTTGATGACAACATATTTTCCACATAAAAGGCTTAGTGGATAGTAGCAATGTATATATCTATCAGATTAGTTCATTTCGAAAGTTTAATCCTTTTTTAATTAGATGCATATTCCTCAAACATATATATATATATATGTATATATATATATATATATATATATATATGGATGTATATATATATATATGCATATGAATGTATATATATATATACACATGCATATATATGTATGTTGATAACAACTTCATGTTAGAAAACGACAGAATTTTTGCACAAAACTAACACACACACACGCACACACATACACACACATATATATATATATATATATATATATATATATATATATATATATATATAGAGAGAGAGAGAGAGAGAGAGAGAGAGAGAGATATTTTACAGCTTCTCTTCCAATTTTTTGGATTTTAATCATGCCAAAACGCACTTTTCCTTTTGACGGATTGATTGTTGCTATTTCTTCAGATGAATTAAGGGCAAAATAGATTCACTCATCGATATAATAATTAAGTGATGGATTTTGTGCTGCGGAACAGATTCTGTCAAGCATTTTAAATGTTAACTGAACTAAAGGAATAAATTAAAAGGTGGTCAGCATCAAGAACTTTGGAATATAGACTTTTTTCATTCATTCCCTATATTATATCTGTGACTCTCTACCTGAGAATTCTTGCTTCAAACTCTCTAAACATTTACTGGAACAAATCAATTGAGTACCTTGCTAAGGCTACTGCAAGGAAGGTGGTTTCACACTATCGTGCTAGAAAACTACTCACACCGGGGAGTATCCTGTACCTCTACAGGGCCATCATTCGCTTATGCATGGAGTATTGTCCATCTGAGCATCAGATCTGAGCTAGTAATTGTCTGTATTTTTGAGATAAGGTGTTTTCATTGATTGAGATTGTCGGACTGACTTCCTCATCTTGGTTGTTAGAGTCACAACGTTTCGGCCGTTTTGCCCTCCGGCCCTCACCAGGTGTTTTGTATCGAACCGGGGAACCGTTTGTTAGGACTCTCGAACCCAACCCTTAATTATTATTACGGGGGTACCGTGTTCGGACTCCAGCTAGGCTCTGGGACATAGTTGCTGCTTCTCTGTTTTGAATGTTACTTTTCACTGCCTTCGTTCAGGATTGAACTCAGCACCTTTGGGTAACTGTAAACTTTGATACAACGTCTAGGACCACTCGGCCATATGTCAACTATGTCCCAGAGCCTAGCTGGAGTGTGCTTAAATGCTAGAAAGCTTTCTACTCTTATAGCTTTTTTTCCATCTAGTAGCTAGACTTTGAAATTTCCTTGCCACTAACTGATTCTCTAACTTTACTGATATACAGAAGTTCACATGTAAAGGCAACAAACATCTTGATAATCTTCCCGCAGTTAGTAGGCTCTTATGTCGCTATGACGATATGCTTTTTGAGGAGGAAGAAATAAGTAAAAATATTTTTTACACGTATTAATATAAATTTGCTGATAAATATTTTGTATACTGATATTTTTTATTTTGATTAATCAGACACAGTAAAATTTAAAAGTATATAAAAGTGCAGGGTGTCCACAAAGTCTGGCTACATTATGTAGCCAGACTTTGTGGAAGCATCCTGTAGATTATGTAGCTAGACTTTGTGGGCACCCTGTATATATATATATATATATATATATATATATATATATATATATATATATATATATATATATATATATATATGTATATATACAGAGTGCCCACAAAATCTGGCTACATAATTTTGCCATACTTCTCTTCCAATTTTTGGATTTTAATCATTTTAAAACGCACTTTATTTATTGTCTCGAGCACACCTCTTTATTATTATTACGGGGGTACGGTGTTCGGACAAAGTCTGGCTACATAATGTAGCCAGACTTTGTGGACACCCTATATAATGAAAGAATATTAATGAAGAAGAAAGTTCAGTGAAACGTCGTAAGGACACTTGAAGAGTTTAATTCAAACCCATCTATTCATCCGTTCTTTCTTTTTTGTTTTTGTCCTGGGAGTAATCCGCTTTACAACCTTGCGTAATCTTTTTTCGATCTTCTCTACGTCAGTTTTGGTTAACATCTGCATTGTTAAAATGGCCGTTCCCAATTTGGAAACTTCAGCTTTGTCTGCTTTGTCGATTTCTGCACTTGTCCATTTTCTTTATTTAAGTTAATCCTAAATATGCATGGAATTGCCTTTAAATATAGCATGAACGCAAAAAGTAAAATACTGACAACCTAAAGAACTGTTTTATATGAATTCTGATCTAGACGGTGTATACATTTAAGGCGTGAAAATTGTTTATTTAAGGAAAATCTTGAGAACACAATGTAGTTTGCTTTTATAAACTGATTATGTCTGAATCAAATCCCACTATATAAATTATACGTAATGTCATATAAAACATACAAAATAAAGAATCTAACAGGTATTATCTTATTTGCATGTAAGTATAAAACAAAACATTAATTAAATAATGTTTGTTTTAAAATGTACGAGGTTCGTTTCAAATGTAAATCATCGTTTTTCAACGCAGAAAGTTGAAGAGCTACGTAACTGATACAATTAATACGAAAGGCCTTTCGTGGCGCTGGTCCTGGATATGACCTTAAACTATATCCAGTGGTGAGGCTTTGGGGAGTGTGGAGCCACCCTTTAATTGCCAGTGCTCCCAAGTCAACTCTGACCCGGAGTGGTAGTACCTGTTTGGGTCCCAACAATGGGTTAAACAGAAACGGACTTGAAAACAACGACTATATTCTATGAAAAAATGTTCTTCAATCTTTGGATTCGGCATTAATTAACCTGAACAGTGTTGATATGCCGTAAAAGAAAAACAACCAACCAACCAACTTTCGTGTCGCAGAAGGTATTTTCTACTTAGTCACTATCATCCCTAATGCACATTTGCCAGTGATGAACGATGACTGTAAATAGGCGTCTGGCGCACGTTTTCTCAACCGACGATCGCTCAAAAAATTAAAATAAAGTTGCAAGATTACGATGACGAGAGTATATCAATTAAAACGGATGATCTTGTGTGTCCCGGGATTTATTTTCCCATATAGACAACATTTCACAACGCCCTTCTGCCAAAGAGTAGCACATATGCATAACAGTGGTGGATTTCTTAGAGTTTCACTGAGCCGATATCTGCAACAGACAGATAAAAGGGCCAGGTCATGAATGCATAAGTTCAGTCATCATAACAGTGCATTGTTCAATCTCTTATAGTACATTCGGGCTGAATAAAAATAGAAGGTAATAATTTTGAAACTCCCCTCATATATGCTTCACACATAAATATGCAATTGTATTATCCACTAACATGTACATACACCCGACGATCAGCGTGCACGTATGTTCAAAATAAAATGCACACGTGTATATATATATATATATATATATATATATATATATATATATATATATATATATATGCATATATATGCATATATATGCGTGTGTGTGAGCGTGTGTATATATTTGTTTGTGTGTGTATTAGATAGAAAAAGCGCTTTACACAATGTATCTACGCCTACTTACAATGCGTATACACATATACGTAATTGCTTAGTTCAAATAAAGTAAGTGTGCGCCGATAGCAATCTAATTCCATGGTGATGACAGAAATCAGAGGCCCTCAGTATTAATGCTGGAGTCCCTCAGGTGTCCATCCTGGGCCCAACTCTCTTCCTGATCTACACCAATGATCTCCCAAAACACATACTTAAATCATTCGTTGACATCTATGCTGATGACACGACCATCTATGGCAACACATCAAAGGCCGTAAATGGCAAAGTTCTCTCTGATTATCTCTCCTCTGATCTTGAGCGCGTGGTACAGTGGGAGAAGAGGTGACTGGTTACTTTTAATGCATCTACAACTAAGCTCCTATCTTTACATCATCAACGCTCTGATCCCCATCTGGCATCAATTGAAATGGATGGCTCTCGTCTTGGGGAAGCTCCATGTATTGACAAGCTTCTGAGTTTGACTTTTACTCCTGATCTGAAATAGAACACGTACATCAAGTCTGTTGCCTAGGTCGCTGGAAGATGGCGGGATCCTTCTACCGTTCATGAAGATACCTCACTACTGATAAAATTCTCTATCTGTGTAAAAGCCAAGTACATTCAAGGATGAAGTACTGCTGCCACATCTGGGAAGGAGCTGCTAAAATCAGCCTATCCTGCCTTTATCAAGTACAACATAGATTTCCTGGCTTAGTGGCGGATGCCCTTTTCTCTTCCCTGCAAACTCTCTCCCACAGAAGAGACATTCTGAGCCTGTCTTTGGTTTATCGTTATTTCCATGGCAAGTGCTCGTCTGAGCTCCAATCTCTGGCCCTTCTCGCCAAGCTTTCACGACAAACACCCGTCTAGCTGAAACCATTGTCATTAATTTCCCCCACCCCCAATCTTTATCTGTGCCTAAGTCAAAGCGTAGATTCCATAAGCAAAGATTCTCTCGTAGAAGTGTACGACTGTGGAACTCTCTTCCGTTTTCCTATTTCCCACCTGACTACAACTTGGATGTCTTCAAGTCCAACATAAACAAGTTCCTGATGAACCGCCCCTTTAGTAAGACACTTTATCAAATCTCCAATGCAAAAGATTACTACGATATTATCCCATTGATTACTGTACACGCAATCACCTTTATCCTCGAGTGGCTTCTGGGCCTTGATAAGTGGTGCCCCCATGTAAAAAAAATACATACTAAAATATATGCGTTTTGCATACATAAAGTTGATTTTCCTTAATGTAATATGCAAATGACGTCACCTCTTTAATCTTATATTTTGCACTAATCATAGTATATATAGGAATGAAAAATATGATAAAGTAATTGATGTTTGTATATATTAATCAACTTGTGAACAAACAAACATACATGAATACGAATTTATATATATATATATATATATATATATATATATATATATATCGATTAATGAATATTAATAACACAAAAACTGAATTCTTTTCCGATTGCGTGTGTTTTTACAGCTTCTAATTTTTCTAATAGAGTTTTCTTACAGAGGATAACACACAAAAATGCACGTTTATTTCTTTAATGAAAAGTCTCTTATAAATTTCAGCATGCGTGTTTGTGGTTCTGATTTGTCGTTCTTTAGAAAATTTTCCTGAAACATTTACTGCATTCAAATTTTTTTTAAAGATTATAACACAACATAGACGTTTATTTTGATACAAAATAGAATTTTTCTGAACTAATAAATTATAAGTAAACCAAACGTTCACGAGTAACACTCATCTATCTGAAAACATTATCAATAATTTATTCGTACTTAAACCTAAACTTATTAAGAACTGCGCAATTTGGAACTGTCTTCCGTTTGTCTGCTTTCCAGCTGACTACAAAATGGTTGTCTTCAAGTTCAACGTAAACAAGATGTTGATGAGGTGTTTATTCTCCTAACGATTACTATGATATCGTCCCATTGACTACTATACACTCCTTGGTCGTTATCCTCTAGTGGGGTCTTGACCTTGATAAGTGGTGACTCCTATGTTAAAAAAAATAAAAAATAGACATGGAGTAAAATTCCTTTCTTCACATCTTGCAGTTTTCGTAAGAAAAGTCAAAATTCATTGTACTGAATGAATGAACGAATGAAATCCATCATGGCCGATGACGAATACAGTTCATACTTTTTCAGATCTTTAACGACAGAGCTCATATTCTCAGTCCTGTTGGCCAGTATTTTATAAACGACACTTGGCTTACAGTAGACTAGTTAATTTCCGTGAATATGCTTTTCATAACTACAAAAACAAACAAAAAATTTATTCCCCCTTAAGAATTTGATTTGTTTAATATATTTTATTACAATGCACGACGACAAAATATTCAAATATATCAGATACAACCTGCCCATACCGGGTAATTCAGCTAGTTCGCAAAAGAACAAAATAATTATGTCGTTCATCGAATTCAGTCTGTGTTTGTTTACAATATCACCTCAGCTGATATTTGTGTTTGACGATACAATGCCATGGGAAAATCAGTTCTGTTTAATGTTTAGTTTTAAAATATGCAAAGAAAAGAATTAACTTGCGGCGATTTTAAATGGTACCTCGTCTTTTATCGTAAATAAAACCCATTAATGAGAAAAAAAATTAAAATAAATTGGTAGAGTCACCCGGGCTTGAACAGGCAATCATTTGATATGTAGTCGAATGCACTAACTATATATTCAGATTACAATAAATCTATTTTTTTAAGTAGAAATTATTCGCTTAGATTTTATTATGTACTTTGTCCGGTGTAACTTAAAATATTCCCTGTAAAAGTTCGTTATTATCTATAAGAGAGAAAGATTATTTTTAAGATCATATTTTTTTGATTTTCGGAAATGGTTTCCTGAGATTTTATTATTTACCTTGGCCGGTGTGACGCATTCCCTTCTGAAAATTATTCTTTTTTATCTATAAGGGACTATTTTTAAGATCGGACTTTTTCGGTTTTCTGTATGAAACATATCTAAGAACACTGCCAGATATGTAAATTACCTTTGTGTGAAATTTGCAAAAGATAGGTTCAGTCGTTTCTGAACCTATGTGGAAGGAACTCACAGACACACTCACACACACACATACACACACACACACACACACAAAGTGTTTTTATATCAGAGTGTATAAGAGTGTCTACACAGGGTGCCCAAAAAGTCACTGAGTGGTTGAAAAGCTTTGTTATTATAACATTAATGATTATTTTGTTTATTTCAGATATATTACGGATAATATTTTGGAAGTTAAATAATGAATAAATATTACATTGAATAACGTATGCAAGTTGTGAAATTGTTTTACCAAAATCAGGGGTCAATTTTTTTTTTTACTCAAACAGCTTATCAACGTCATTTTTATGTAAGATATAGCCCAGGTCACAAATAAATTCGAAAATTGTGCGCCTATTTGAAGACCAAAGAACTGTACTTGATCTTCCGCAATCTGACAGACCGCTAAACGCCATCACAAATGAAAATAGGGAAAGAGTGCGAGAGAGCGTGGAGCAGAATCCTGAAACATCGATTCGACGACGTTCCACACAACTTGGCAAATGTCGAAACTCACTGCACACTATTCTGTACAGTTTAAAACTCTCTCCTTGTAAAGTGCAGCTTGTTCAACACTAAAGATTTTCGAAAAGGGTCCAATATGCAGTTCTAATGCCAGAACATGTCTGAAATTATCCCAATTTTCTGCAAAGGTCGATTATGTTAGATGAAGTCCATTTTCATTTGAATGAATTCGTTAACAAACAAAATTACAGACATTGGGTCTCTATAAATCTAAAGGCAATTCATGAAAAGCAGTTTCATCCCATAAAATGCATTGTATGGTGCGCCGTAACGGAATAGAAGATTATTATGCTGTTGAAGATCAAGATGAAAATGCGGTCACTGTTACTGGAGAGAGATACCGGACTATGATTACAGATTCCTGCGCCCACAAATTCTAAATATGCCCTCAACAAGATGGGGCAACGGCACATATGGCGAGAGACACCATAGGGTTTCTCAGGCAATGATTTGGCGACAACAGTGTCTTTCGTTCTGGCAATGCCAAATGGCAATCACGTTCCCCAAACTTGATTAGCCCCATGGGGAAATATTAAAGAAAGAGTCTATGTTAATAGACTCCGCACCCTGAAAACATTGAATCAAGAACAGTATAAATGAGTTAAATTTCAATCCAGACATTCTGCAATATATCATGAATAATATTTTGGAAGGGGCACAAATAAGCGAAGCTGAAAATGGGCAAAATTAAAAGAGACTTTTTTATATAAGTAAAGATTGCTAAAATTTTGCGTTCTTTAAAAAATTCCCAATGTCTCATTAAATTAATGAGATATATCTTCAAAAATAAAGAATCTTTGTAAGTTCAAACCCATTCAATGATCTTTTGGACGCCATATACTAAGTTAAAAGGAAAAAAAAGAGGGTAAACTGGTGAATTAAAACGAGATTATTTACAGTGCTCAATAAACAAGAGGAAAATACCTACTTTTAATTCATATAGACAAATATAACATAGTCGGTACACTGAACATGCTAATGTTTCGGACAATTGGGTGGCAAAACCCGAAAGTCCTCTCCACGCGACGTAATTAAGCTTATATGATAATGAAAGTACCTCGTTCTCAAATGAAAGAAATGAAATATATTTTTATTCATGAAACTAAAATGTTAAAATGCTAAATTTAAACGGTTTACGTTGTTTTGAGTCTAAAATGTCACTTAACCTACCAGGACACCCGTTTAAATTTAGCATTTTAACATTTTCTTTTTATAAATAAAAAAATATTTCATTTCTTCAATTTGAAAACCAGATGCCTTCATTGGCACATAAGCTTTATCACGCTGCCTGACAAGGACTTTTGGTTTTTAGTCAACTAATAGTCCGAAACAGAAGCATGTTCAGTGTAGCGACTATGTAATATTTGTCTATATAAAAATATATTATATATATATATATATATATATATATATATACTTTCACAACCAGTAATACAAAGCTATAAACAATCCCATATACAAACAGTATATTTTGTTTGTATACACTTTTGCCTTATTCGTAGAAGAATGCAGTTGTATACAGACATTCGAACACACTGTGAAAGTATAAGTGGAGTTGATTTTACATATTATTTTTATGGGGTTCTATTATTCAAATAGATTTCTATTATAACCTACGTTATATGTTAACTTGCATCTTTAATAAATATAATCTTTCAATTTTTAATTTTACTCCTGGCTAACTACTTACCAACACCCAAACTCAATCTATATATATATATATAAAAGTGAAAGTTCTGTGTGTGTGTCTGTGTACATTTCCCTACGCAATAACTCTGTCAATTTTAAGCCTACAGATTCTAAATTTGATATACAGGGTACTGAGATTTGTGAAAATGGATGTGATTGTTTTTCGGACAGAAATTTGGCGATTAAGGGGCTAAAGTTCAACGATTTGACCTTTGAGAACTCTACCAAACTCCTCTTACAATTTTGGGTCTAAACACGTGAAATTTAAGATATAGGTTCCTTGGACATGGATCTAACTTAATAACTTTATTTGAACCCTAAACAATAAATTTTAAGGGGTCATAATTAGGGTCAAATTTTAAAAAAATGTACCGTCTTCTATTTTAACATCTATTATAAAGTTTTATACTCCTCAAAAAATAATGTATATATATACATACATATATATATATATATATATATATCTTTATCTCTCCCTCTCTCTATATATATATGTATATGTGTGTGTATGTGTATATGTTTATATATATTTATATATATATGTGTGTATGTGTATATATTTATATATATATATATATATATATATATATATATATATATATATATATATATTTAACTGAATTTAATTTTACATAGAATTGGGTCATGGGTACTCCCGTTAAAACGTTGTGTGCATAACACTCAACCTTTGAAGATTATTATGTAATATTCGTATAATTAAATCAAGAGACTATATTTAAATGTGATATAAAAATGGAACACCATTTACGTTTATAAGTATATGTTTTCCTCAGTATAAATAAATATATACACATAATAAAGTAGAAAATTATTTTATAAATGTATTCAACATTAAACGTATTCGAAATTTATTAAGTTGTACGCTATTAATAAAGTTAGACTAACCTTAGAACGATGATTTCACTGATATTCGTAAATATGATTCATACAAATACCCTTTGCTGTGTCTTCCATGAGAAACCATGATTAAGCAAGTAACGAGCTGGTTATGTGTTTAACAAAACAGGTTAACTTTGCGAATTATGAAACAAAAACGACATCCTATTTTAAGATTTCATACACATCTTCCTCGACGTATAATAATTCCTATGTATCAGTCTACAAAAGTCATTCGTAAATTTTTTGTCTAATACATGTAGCCTTTTATTTATCTCATCTTGGTCGGAATCACTAGAGAGACTTGAAATTGCATATTTTATTTCGGGGTAAGAAGGTTAAAATTAGCAATTACTATGAGGAAATTGAATGGCTAAGGAATACTATAAATGCTTTATTTTATTTGTATATATAAAGGAAAGAAGCGAAATATAGTTATTGACTTTGTGAACGTGTACAAAATCAAACTTGCTAAACGAATATGTAGTTCCTATGTTTTATAACCGACGGATATAATTGCATTCATTTGTAATCCTTTCTATCACTCGAAAGAAATCGAATTATTTTTATCAGTCTAATAATATAACCAGATGACAACATAAGAGAGGCCGCTTAGAAACAGTAGTTTACGATGTGACATGACACGCACCTGTAGAGATCTGTTACTTTTGATCACAGTAACATGAATAAGATTCTGTAGTTGATTAAATGTTTTTCTTTATGTTTTCAGTTGGAAATTCCTGCTGCCCACAGTACATGGATGGTTTTTATTCTTTTCTGTTGTAAATGTAAAAGTGACCGTATTTAGCGAATGCCAATTTATAGCAGTCCGTTTCGTGTTTCATAATTCTTTGATTTGTTTTTTTTTTAAATCCTGTTCGATTATAATAAGAAAAAAAAAACTAAGACGTGATGCACGTCGCCATGTTTAATCTTTCCGATCGCGTTCAGTAAACAAGCCATTTATTTGAGTGCTTTCTTATCATTATATATATATATATATATATATATATATATATATATATATATATATATATATTGAAATAAATGTTTAAAGGTAGAGAATTTATATACAGTTTTAAATATAATTGGCGGAAGTCTCTCGAGAGATCTTTCAGGAGAAAATCGATAGCGTAAAATAATAATACTGTGTCATCGCAATATTATTTTACGCAATCGATTTTTTTCCTGATGAGATGATAGCTGAAAGAGCTCTCGAGAGACTTCCGCACATTATATTTAAAACTTTATATATATGTATGTATATATATATGTATATATATACTAACATATACATATATACTCATATATATATACTATATATGTACATATATATATACATATACCTATACACACAAACATATATATTTATATATAATATATATACAATATATATATAATATAAAGCTGAATGTGTGTGTGCGTGTCGTCACGTATAGCCTCCTATCTGGTTGACTATTTAAAAAAAACTGATTACATATAATGATAGAAGATCTATCGAGACACAGGAATGGGTATGTTTGATCTGGCAGAATGGTGGTTCATTAAGATTGTGGCGTCTGCGTTCGCGCCTGGTCACAAAGTATGAAAATAAAAAAATTAAAAATTAAAAAAAAATGTTTTCAAGTGTTTTTGATATAGATGTACATAATAATACTTTGATAAGTATGTTTTAACTTAAATAGGGATGGTATAATATAATTGTGGGGTGTGAGTTCGCGCCTGACCTCTATAGAATGGAAATAGGCTCACACATTAATAAATACTTTTCATATCTGTCTGCGTAAGTATACTTTGATAATTATGTTTCAGTTTGAAGAAATATGGTATAATAAAATTGTGGGGTGTTCGTTCGCGCCTGCCCTCCATAGAATGGAAATATGTCACAAAGTTTAACATGGTTTTTTAATATAGATCCACAGAATATTGTGATAATTGATTCAGTGTGAACAGGTATGGTATAATAAATTATGGGGTTTATCTATTTTATTTTTACTTTCATAATGTTTTGCTTTGGTGTTGATACCCCCAAATTGGAAGCTATCTCTTTACAACCCTTCCTTTTCATAACCTATCGTACTTTCATAAATCAGAGTCCATATTCTGTAGGCTGTTTTTGAACCCAGTCAACGACGGGTACTTTTGCTAGTATATACATATATATAAAATCTATCATTCAGGCCGTTATGAAAAGAAACACTGAAATTGTATATATCGATCTCATTGGGGAAAACAACGCTTATAATAATAGTTAACTAGGGGTGCTAATCTATAATATAAATCTCACCTCTCTATTTAAATGTATGTATGTATGTTTGTACATCTTAAAACTTTCAACAGAGGAAAAAGATTTACACGAGATCTGAATGGTTTTGAAGCTCGACCCTTCGGAAGATATATATCGAAATATTAGCTTAAATCATTAATTCCTTCGCCCCTAACTAAACACTTTTTCTACAAGAAGTAGTAACTTTTTTCGCCGATATTTTCAAAAGCCATACCCTTTTTTTGGATTGTCCAGCCTAATTTTAATCTGCATCCCTTCTTGTTTGTCGATGGGCGCAACAGGAACGACGTCAGGTTTTTTTTCACGTTCTTTGCCTACTTCTTGGTACGGGTTAGAGCCTGCCTGCCTACTGCCACTTTTTTTTGCCCAAACACCCGGGCAACACCAGATATTCAGGCTAGTGAGATCATAAAAGTTGAATATAAAACATAAATAAATGAATTCCGATCGTTATATTCAAAACAAAAAAATAATGTTTGAAGTACAAACAGATAGAAATGATGTATTTCAGATCATCTCTATCTAAATCGTAAATGCAAAAAAAGAAGGATTTAAATCCAATAGCGGCCTTACTAAAACTATGTTTTCTGGAAAATTAAAGATACCTCAAAAGTGATAAACATTTATCTTAACATCAATGCTCAAAATTAAATGACAAGACATTATTTATGAATGCACTTACTTTTTCTTTGTCTGTTTAATAATAGCACCGTATCTCTATGTTTGTGCTATGAAAAATACATGTAAATAATATGCTTAAATCCTTTCTGTGTGTTTAAAAATAATACATATAATAATCGAACAGTTAAAGCAACTCGCGTGGAGTTTAAAACTGGAATAAATGGCGTTCATTAAAAAAGCAATATAGTATAGAGATACGCGACGAGTTTTTAGTCCGTCTGAAGTAATATTTAAATATCTTAAGGGTATACACATATACATACACACATACACACACGCGCACACACACATATACAAAAGGCCGTAAGTATCTGTCCAGTCGTTTTGGTAAAGAGATTAAAATTTGTCGTAAACTCCTTAAAATTTAGTATATTATTGCTATACATCGTATGAGATGACTGACTAACAAACGAACGTAGGAATGACAGCTTGTGAATTTTAAAAGCGCAATCTAGACGTGAGACCACTTTAGAAGAGCGGTATCTAACCAAATTATTATTTTAAACTTGGAAAAATGCAACAAACACGTATGGAACGCTTCAGATGTCTTTTGGACTATCTCGCATGAATCGAGCATCAGTTTTTGAATGGCGTAGGTGATTCAAGAAAGGCAGGGAGTCTGCAAGGGTGATGAGATGTGTTGGAGGAATAAAGAAGTCGGAACAATTGAGTTGATTGGCCAAATAAAGAATTTCATTGATAAGAATCATTGTACGTCTATAGACACAATACGTGCGCAGGTTGATGCCAGTTCTATAAATGTGCCCACAATTATTCGCGAGAAACTGAAGATGTGGAGGGTCTGGACGAAGTTTGCTCTAAAGGGTATCAGAGAAGATCCGAAAGAAGGACATTGCCATGATAGTAGCGAGATGGTCGTGCTAAGCAATATAATTCCTGTAGTTTTTGATGCACTAGTAACATGCGATGAAGGTTGGGCCTAGTGCAATAACCCATAAACCAAGAGACAATATTCCCAGTAAAACATGCTTGCTCTCCCAGGCCCAAGAAAGGCAAGTAGAACAAATCCAACCAAAAACTTATGATAGTCTCAATTTTGACAACAGAGGCATGATCTCTATGCAGAGCTTCCCACTGGACGGACAGTCAACAACAGATATTACATCTAGGTTTTAAAGGAGTTAGAAAAAGAGATTTCGTTAGAACAAGTCAGCACTCTTAAAATCGGATCAGTGGCATTTCCACATGGTTTATTAACTGTTTGCTCATATATATATATATATATATATATATATATATATATATATATATATATATATATATATATATATATGTACGTTTTATTTTTTATTACCATAGCTTTCTGTTAAGTTACATAATTGTTTCAGCTACCCGGCCGTTTTTTTTTTGTTTTTTTTTTTTTGCAAAAAAAACAAACAAAAAAAACGACAGAGTAGCTGAAACAATAATGTAACTTAACAGAAAGATATGGTAATAAAAAATAAAAAAAATAAAAAATAAAACGCATATTTGCTCTACAATAGTAGAGCAAATATGCGTTTTATTTTTTCTATTTTTTATTACCGTATTACCGCATTAGCCTGAGGAGTCCTAGAGTGGATGAAACGCCGAATATTCAGTGTAGCTTAATCGCCATATATATTTTATAAACTACTAACTAGCCCTACCTACGTATTGAGCACTTTTGAAGTAAATACTTAAAGTTTACGCATGAATCTATACTTTCGTATATAAATTTATGTGAGTAAATTAAGTAGTTATATATATATATATATATATATATATATATTTATATATATATATATTATTTGCGTTTAGAAATCTTATGTAAGTTATTTAACATCAAGGTATTTTATCAATTATATTCAATTTATATAGAACCGTTTGTAGGTATTTTATACAAGATTTTTACTTACATATAAAGTGATAGAGTATTGCATTTATGTAATTTAAACAGAATTATGTGATTATATAAGAAATATTTTACTGCCAATATTTGGTTAGTATGTTCAGTTTTGTACGATAAGCGTTACCTATTCTTTTCTTTTTCAGGATACCTGGCTATACAAGAATATAATTACACAATTTTCAATATGATTAACAAAACAGAAAAAGATTGATATTGACAAAAAATTAAACGTAAATTTACAAAAATACAAAGAAAACTGTTTCATCCTTTGATACACAGATGCTCCTTTATTTTCTCAATAACCCTCAGAATTATATTAATAACAGCTAATATTAAATATGCTGCCGTAAAAACTGGTAATTATATTAAAAAAAAGTTCATTTATGACATTTTACTTCTAGTCAGAAATCACGCTTGCCATATTTTCATTATCAGTCAATTATCTCTCAAAGTTTTAGTTAGAGGTAAGTCACAACTATGTTCTTATTAATTCATTTCCTCTGATGATATGAGCCATTATTAAAAATCGATGGATTAAGGAAATTAATATAACCCTGTCTATATATTCCTTTTGTCAAACAATAAATCCTTAACTGGAATATATGTGTCGATATTTTGAGTTTCAGAATTTTATTTTAACAAGTACATTATTATTTTGCTCTATTCTTAAATATTGAGCTTTTCGTTTTTGGCTAGGATCACCCTGAAAGTATTACCTCTAATAATATCTATCATAATTTTTTTGTGGGGATTTTAATCTGTGCGTTATCTCGCTTATATATATATATATATATATATATATATATATATATATATATATATATATATATATATATATATATATATATATATGAGACATAATCCTGAATCCAGTATTGCGTTCTTCTGTGAAGGAAATACACATTCAGCATTGCATAACATTGTTGATTTCATCTAATAAATAGATTAACTTTTATGTTTTTTTTTAAGTCACAAATGTTTAATCACAGAACATCATAGAGCATTAGAATTGCGTCTTGCCTTAGTGTCGAGTGTCACCAAGCAGATGATGAGTTATTTAATCATGATTTTATCTGATTGACGATCGGGTTCTAGTTTTTATGTTCACAGAATTCGTACGTCCTACTACACAGTATATATACAGAGTGTCCACAAAGTCTGGCTACATTATGGAGTCAGACTTTGTGAGCACTGTGTAGATTATGCAGCCAGACTTTGTGGGCACTGTGTAGATTATGTAGCCAGACTTTGTGAGCACTGTGTAGATTATGCAGACTTTGTGGGCACTGTGTAGATTATGTAGCCAGACTTTGTGGACACCCTGTATATATATATATATATATATATATATATATATATATATATATATATATATATATATATATATATATATATACATCAGCGGAAGATTAGTACACTCTTTCACATTTTTTACTGCTCGAACATTTAAAAATATTTTCTAATGTATATAGATATATACTTGATTTGATAATGAGCTAATTATTACGTATATGTAATTTTTTTATAAATGTATCAAGATAAGTAAGTGTTTAATAATAGTGATTCTAAATAATCTTTGAATAGAATATTGTTTCACGTGAACTGATGTTTACATGGATAATTGATGTTCAGATATGCAATAGATATAAACTAACCAATATAGGTTTCATATCCACGTCGTCTAACTCAAGTATATTTTTGATCGTCTAATGTGTAACTGAAATTCTTATTATAGATTATAGTATAGCAAACATTATATTCATTTTATAACTTGGTGCGTTCACGCATTTAAAACAATTTAGAGTAACTCACAACCCTTCGTGAAACTTCGCAAGATGACGAAAATAGATTTATAATAAACAATACAATTATTTGGGTCTTATCAAACTTTAAGATAATTAGTTTGTAGTTAATCCCTGTTTATTAGAAAACTTAGGTCGTTTATGTTTATGACCTTTTTGTAGATCATGTTAAAAGCGTAATATTGATTTGTTGCTGGGATTGCTGTTCCGACGGTTTTTATATCTTAATGGATGAGACGCGCTGATTCAGATTCTCTTGATTATTTTCTTACTCATAAAACAACTTACCTATCGCCTTTATCTACAACATTCTAATTAAGTCTATCCCCGCTATATTGACTATTTTAAACAGTAAAATGCCTATTAGTGTCCTTGTATGATAATTTGCGCAAATGCAGCGCTTTACAGTTTATGCATATACACCTTAAACCAACTTATCCGTGTTAATGTAAAATAATCGTTTTTATTTGATCTATGTGTATATATGCAGGATCATGAGTTTGTCAAATAGATTTATTGTCGATAACTATTTCTGTGTTAAAAAACAGTTTGTAAATATAAAACACGATATCATCGTAACTGATATTGGAAATAGAATTTATAGTAAACCTGGTTTTGTGAAAAAAAAAAGCTATGAGATTGATTTTGCTCAAAGTGCAAGAAAACGTTTATTGATTTTTGTCGTTTTTTGTTTAAGTATTTAAAAAATGTTTTCCTCTTGTGACTTCTATATTATTTTCTCAATTGATGTATTTTGCCTTTAACAGTTTTATGTCTTCTAAACGTGTTTTTTGTTTGGAATTCTTGCAACGATGCGATTCAAATAAAACAGTTTATGCTTACATAAACAACATTAAAATAAGAGGATGGAAATACGGTACGGAACGCACCGTAGATTTGCTTGACCTATAATACACCACAGTAAAAAGCGATAAGTAAAATTATTCTATTATCTCCTGTTTTTTCAAATAGGTTCCGTTCAGGATAACTTTCACGTTATAATTGATTTTTTTCTCCTATTTGCTGCTTGTAATCATGCACAATTCATTCGTGTATAACATTTGAAGATGTGACAGAAAGGTAGAATAACATAAATGCAGAGCACATCATAGGATAAGTCCTAAGAGTATTAGATTTATGTAGATAATTAAATCGGAGATAAAAAGGCTGAGAAAATAGAAGAGCGAGAGATTAATAAATCATAACAGAAAGAAAAATATTATGAAATCACAACGTAATCTTTATTTATGATAATAAATACAAAAAAGGTATCTAATAGCTATAATATAATCTGAATTTTAAATGTCTTACATTTTAATCCTTGCAAAACATGATTAGCAATATATATTAGAGTTTAAAAAAGCATATATTTGACTACCCGTTATATGGCTCTATATGTACGGGAGCAATTGAGAAAAGCAATAAATAGCATTTTCAACACATGAACTCTATATTATTTCTTGTATTCTTATGTTTTATTATATGAAATTTTATATTTGAATGTAAGGAAAAAGTTTATCTCGGGGTTTAAATGTATTTTAAATATTTAAAGCCAATTGTAAGTTACTTCAATTTAATTACAGCATTAGTTGGATTTATGTCGACTGAATTGAGGAGAGTAAACTTCTGAGGTACTTGAGTATTATTTAACATTCGTTTGAATTGTGTTGTTTGGTTATATATATTTTTTACCAACATATTTTTTACTTATGCGAGATAGTATGTTTTTATGTAATAAACATATAAATATATGTGTATTATATATATATAAATTTTATATATATACATAAATTATATACATAAATTATATATATATATATTACCTGTTTTGTTATTTGCGATTGTTATTTGCATCACACTGCAATAATAAACATACCATTCAAACATACATTACATAATGAATACCAACTTAAATCTAACAGAGGAATATTCTTATTTTCCTTACACATTATGATTAATATACCTTATTGTATGTGCTTGAGCTTCCCAAAGACTATGAAATTCGTGTAAATAAAACATCATTAATATTTTAGTATTAATAGTAGTTTTAAGAATAATAATTGTAAATTTTAGCATCCGTTTGGCACATCGAACAAATGCCAGGTTCGAATTCGTGCTCCCTTCGTAAAGCATGGCACACGCAATGCTGGGTTCTTTGGAACACATCCCGTTATAATAGCTGCGCTATTAAAAAAATACTCTTGACTGGTGGTACAAATGAGATCACATTGATGATTTTTTTTTTCATTTTTATTAGGGAACCTTCGAGTTTGCCCGACCCATGACTCCTGCTCTTTTTTACCGCTGGTTTGCATCCACTCGGAGGTCATCTTCAACCCCCCCCCATTCCCTTCATTATTTTTCCTCTCCACATCCTCCAAGAAATCACTCCAATCCCAAATAGGCAATGTATTTGTTTTAATCTGTTTTTTTTGTTTTCTTTTAGTTTTTCTTAATTTTTCTCCATTTCCCACTACGAACTTTTTCTATTTATACAGAATTTACACAATCAAATTCAAAAGCGTTTTCAATTAACTTTTTGTCTATTTTGCATTTTATTATTATTAGGACTATGAAACAACATATATTTTTCATTGTTTTGACTATCGATTGCGTATCCGTTGATATCGTATATGCTTTTATATAGAGGGGTGTGGTTCTCAGTTGATTAACTGTCTAAGCGTGTCGGATATATACTTGGGAGTCAAAACGATGAATAGAATGTGCTGTTGTCATGACCCTAATTATTATATATTTACATTTTAAAAAATTCTATATAAACACGCGCGCATGTGTACATAAGCTCTATTTAAAACGCTTGGGGATTAATTAAGCAGATTAAACTCCACCGAATGAATGTGGTATTGTTGAAAATGGCGCTGGACAGGTGTAATATCTAATGTTTTGTGGACAAAGTAGAAAGAGCCTGTACCTTTCCACCTCTCCAGATTTCTTAGAAGGCTTCATGCGTTAGTTTTATGATTGTTAATTTTTTTTACTTTTATTGTTTTAAATTGATTGTGAAATTTTTGCCTTTGTGATTTTTTTTTGTTTTTAATGTTTGTACTTTAAATTGTAACTTTTACAGTCAATGAACTATAGTTAAATGAATAATGGATTTTTATTTTAGGTAGGAACTCTTTAAAAGTTGGAGTTAAAAAACTTAAAACACAGAACTTTAATTATAAAATGTAAAGAGGGAGGGGCAATTTAAATAAAGTTAAAAGATTACAATGGAGAGAGAGTGATTGAGAAGAGAAAAAAAGAATAGAGAAAGAAATAGAGAAAGAAAATAGAGAGAAATATATATATATATATATATATATATATACATATATATATAATATGGAGAAGAAAAGAAAAAAGATATAAATGGTTATTATAAAGAGAATAATGACTAGAAGGGAAAGGAAAGGAAAGGAAAGGAAAGAATGATGGGATCTAGTTAAAGAGAGAAAGAGAGAAAGAGAGAAAGTAAGAATTTGACAGTATATAGAAAAAGAAAAAGAAAAAGATCTGCGTGTCAACCAATTTATGAACAGTTATACAATTCAGTAATGAAACATATTATTACAAATACAAACAGAAGATACAATCCAAACGTCAGAAATGAAACATGTCAAAAAAGACAGCGAATGTATCTAGCCAACATATTTATCAACTCACATACGTCCACGAGTAATATCAACGCAGTTCAAACATACGTCTACAATTAATTAGGCCCTTTGTGCTAAATGATATAAGTTTAAAGTTTTCGTGTTTTTATTAGATAAATATATAAATAAAAGAAGAAAAAATATATAATGATAAAACAATATTAAAGTTATTATTATTATTATTAATAATAATAATAATAATAATAGTAGTACTAATAAACATAATAGTAATAATAATAATAATAATAAAAACAGAATAAAATTAATATTTATTATCTTTTTAATATAACAAATTTAGCCATAAGAGGGCATAAATGTGAAAGAACCAAAAAGATTATCTTAAATGAATTCCGTAGAATTAAATTAAAAGTGGATATTATATCAGATGTTAAAACTGTAAATTTTTTGGATGTGAACTTTGATTTGAGGAAAGGCATCTACCAACCATATAGGAAGGAAAACTCAAACCCAATTTATGTACACCCCCTATCAAAACACCCAAAATCTATCATTAGGCATATCCCCAAATCCATTAGTAAAAGAATCAGTGACAATTCTTCCAATCTTGAAACATTTAATAAACATAAATATTTCTATAACAGGGCCCTTAAGGATAGTGGATACAAAAACACCCAAATTGAGTTCATAGAACCAACACACCCAAACACAAATACAAATTGAAACCGTAAGAGAAAAATCCTGTGGTACAATCCCCCTTTTAATCTGAAACTTAAAACAAATCTAGGAATGAAATTCTTAAACTTAATTAAAAAGCACTTCCCTATGAATAACATACTACATAAAATTTTCAATAAAAATACAATAAAACTTAGTTATAGCTGTAATGAAAACCTTGAAAAAATAATTAAAAAACATAATAACAAAATATTACACAAAAATAGCACACCCATTGCTACCGAAAGTTGTAACTGTAGAATTAAATCAAAATGCCCTCTTAAACGAAAATGTCAAATTACTTCTGTAGTGTACCAAGCAACTATTTCTACTAAAGAAAATCCGAATGAAAAAAATATTACATAGGAATGACAAATAACAATTTTAAAGAAAGATTTACCGGTCACAAGTGCTCTTTTGAAAATAATGAGTACAAAAATAGAACTTCCTTGTCTAAATATTACAATGGACTAGTAGAGCAAGGTTATTCCCCAATAGTAAATTGGAAAATTTTAAAGAAAGCTAAAACCTGTTCATCTTTAAACTCGCCTTGCTACCTATGTCTTTATGAGAAATTATTTATACTTACTTTTAGAGAAAGAGATAAATTATTAAATAAGAAGCACGAAAATTCAATTAATTGCAAACATTATAAAAACCATCTTTTAAGTAATTTAGTTTAAATATAAAATTTAAATAAATTTAAAATTGTCACTGATTTCTATAATTTATTAAAATACTATTAATATACTTTCTCCTCGCCTGATTTCATTCTTTACTTCCCCTATCTTATATACCTGTGTGTCTATGTGTATATGTATGTGTCTATGTATTTACTTTATGACCGTGTGTACTTAGATTTATATATTTTTATATTATTTGGTATACCCTCCCATGTTTATTCATTCCTTTTGTATGTCTCTATGTGTGTATGCATCTATCTGTACTCTTGCCAAATTATTTGTATTATTATGTATTTCTATATATATATAGTTTATGTAAATTATACATATTTATGTGTGCGTATATATATATGTGTGTGTGCGTTGTTGTATATTAGTATATGATTGTGTGCATATATTTGTGTATTTTTTGTATGTATGTGTATACATAAAATTATATATATATATATATATGCTTATTTGTATGGCTGTTGGTTCTCTGTGGGTATATACATATGTATTTTATTATTTTTAATTTGGGTACTACCTATAGTGTGTCGCTACTTTTGAGTATTTCGTTGATTTAATTACTTCTTTTGCCTGAATATATTTATATATTTATAGGTAAGTGTACTTGTATATGTGTTATTAGTAATCTGGTCTTGAATGTATTAATTTGTGATTTAATATGACTTTATATCTATACTTAAATAGCTTAAACTTTCAACTTAATAGTATAGTTACACCTTTACTTTTGTGCATGTATGTATATATATATGTATATATGTGTATGTGTATATATATGTGTGCGTGTATGTGCATATATACATATAATTATTGTATTCTTTTTATTTACATAAATATTAGTAGATTTTTATTTATAATTATTGGCCCTATTTAATTTATTTAATCCCCTCTTATGGCTAAATTTGTTATATTAAAAAGATAATAAATATTAATTTTATTCTGTTTTTATTATTATTATTATTATTATTATTATTATTATTATTACTATTATGTTTATTAGTACTATTATTATTATTATTATTAATTTTAATATTGTTTTATTATTATATATTTTTTTCTTCTTTTATTTATATATTTATCTAATAAAAACGCGAAAACTTTAAACTTATATCATTTAGCACAAAGGGCCTAATTAATTGTAGACGTACGTTTGAACTGCGTTGATATTACTCGTGGACGTATGTGAGTTGATAAATATGTTGGCTAGATACATTCGCTGTCTTTTTTGACATGTTTCATTTCTGACGCTTGGATTGTATCTTCTGTTTGTATTTGTAATAATATGTTTCATTACTGAATTGTATAACTGTTCATAAATTGGTTGACACGCAGATCTTTTTCTTTTTCTTTTTCTATATACTGTCAAATTCTTACTTTCTCTCTTTCTCTCTTTCTCTCTTTAACTAGATCCCATCATTCTTTCCTTTCCTTTCCTTTCCCTTCTAGTCATTATTCTCTTTATAATAATCATTTATATCTTTTTTCTTTTCTTCTCCATATTATATATATATGTATATATATATATATATATATATATATATATATATTTCTCTCTATTTTCTTTCTCTATTTCTTTCTCTATTCTTTTTTTCTCTTCTCAATCACTCTCTCTCCATTGTAATCTTTTAACTTTATTTAAATTGCCCCTCCCTCTTTACATTTAATAATTAAAGTTCTGTGTTTTAAGTTTTTTAACTCCAACTTTTAAAGAGTTCCTACCTAAAATAAAAATCCATTATTCATTGAACTTTTGAATAGTCAAGTCGCTGCCTGATGATATCTGTTGTTTGATTGAAACAAGTGGCTATTTGTAGCAGCGGGATGTGAGCATGTTTATATAACAATAAACAAGTATTATATATATATATATACACACAATAAAACATGTATTGATATATATATATATATACACACACACAATAAAACATGTATGTATTAATATGGTGTCGATATAATGTAACAGAAATCAAGTTTTATATATATATATATATATATATATATATATATATATATACAGGGTAACCCAAAAAAAACGGATCCCAACTCTAATTAGGCCCCGTTTCTTGGTGTTTTGTTTGAATGAATTGAAACTTTGGTCATAACTAGTTTATTTTATTCAAAACCTCACATCAAAATACAAGGGTCTTTGGCCTTTTTTCTTCGTTCTACAGCATATGTTCTAGATGGCCTCAATTTAGCTTCTTTTTTTTTTGGTCACCCGGTATATATATATATATATATATATATATATATATATATATATATATTTATATATATATATATATATATATATATATATATATATATATATATATATATATATATATATATATATACTGTATGTTGATGATAATATCAAAAATAATAACAAACGAATTTCGTTATACTGACATTCAAAAAAAAATTAGGTATTTTTCTATTTGTAGTTCGGTTACTCTTACACTTCAGTAATTTGTCCCTCTCCGTTTTTTGCATCAGCCTGAATAGCTGACTAAAAAACACTTTCGAATAATTGATTGATATCCTCTCACCATTGCCGTTTTCACTTTGTCTTTATTGGAGACAAGCAAATTCGATTTTATTCTGCTTTGGGGAAATCGAAAGTGTTCTGATAAATAAGCACTAATTCCCAATAAAAACTAAAATATCCATTATATGATCAAACAAAAATATAGATAAGTCGGATACTTATTTTTTTTTTTTGTATGAAACTCACTTTTTTAGTATTGCCATCAATTGTAAAGGGTATTATAAACCATCAATTGTATATATATATATATATATATATATATAGTATTGCCATCAATTGTAAAGAATACTATAAACCATCAATTGTATATATATATATATATATATATAGTATTGCCATCAATTGTAAAGAATACTATAAACCATCAATTGTATATATATATATATAGTATTGCCATCAATTGTAAAGAATACTATAAACCATCAATTGTATATATATATATATAGTATTGCCATCAATTGTAAAGAATACTATAAACCATCAATTGTATATATATATATATTATAGTATTGCCATCAATTGTAAAGAATACTATAAACCATGCGACGGAATAAAAGAAGGACCATATAAACAAATAGGTTTATTGATAGCGACTATATCAACTTTCATCTCAGGCGTCGACTGTGTTTTACAATATTTATTTTATGGTACTTTTTTATAGATATAAATACAAAATAATGATAACCCTCAGTAAGTTCAGAGAATAAAGTGTAGAGCAAGAAAAGTGGAATTCAATAGTTCTGGGATTGAACAATCTATATTTCAGATCCTCAAAAGTACGGTCTTAAAATAATGAGCAATTTACATGAATATAACAATCCATAATAATATTGTAAATGTAATCTATGTCAAAAAATCTTAGTAAAATTGTCATAGGCAATTCGAACGCAGTAGCTTACATATACATACATACACCCACTCTCTCCCTCTCACACACACACATCTCTCTCTCTCTCTATATATATATATATATATATATATATATATATTAGTATTGAGACTATTAATTGAAATCGGAATCAGAATCAGGAATCGGAAAATCGACAATAAGTATCGGAATCGAAAAAAATGATGCCTATTTTCCGATGACAAAACGATTCTTTTAATTGTCTTTTATTATTTGAGTTTCTTTAAAGCTAAATCTTCCATTTCTGGTGATAATGATGACATAATAAACATTTATTGGTTTTAAGATACCAGTAAAGCTTAAAATCTATAGATCTTCTTCCACAAGTGTAATTTTATGTTGGGGAAAATATCCGCACAATGAACATATGTTTTTTTTGTGTTTTGTTTTTTTACAGAAATCGGGGAAAATAACAACTTTATATTTAAATATTTAGAAATTTATAAAGAATCGGAATCGGAACCGGGTATTCAGTACATAATCGGTAATTGTATGAGAATCAGGGAAAATATTGGAATTGTCCTATCACTAATATATATATATATATATATATATATATATATATATATATATATATATATATATATATATTAATGTATTAATCTGTATTATGTTTAGCAACCTATCTATCTATCTATCTATCTATCTGTCTATGTATGTATCTATCTATCTATCTATCTATCTATCTATCTATCTATATATATATATATATATATATATATATATATACACACAAGCAGAAGTACCCGTCGTTGACTGGGTTCAAAAACAGCCTACAGAAAATGGACTGTGATTGATGTAAGTATGGTAGATTATGAAAAGGAGGGGGGTTGTAAAGAGATAAGTTTCGATACTCAAAAATTTTACTCTAAGCAAAATATGATGAAAGTAAAGATACTTTTCGCGAAAATATATATTTTATATCAACTTTGTTTCCATATATAGCCAAGAGTGACCAACAACATGATGTTACTTACAAAGAGAAAATGTTATATATATAATAATATAAATATACAAGAAATAAATGTTACCATAGTCAATAAAAGTTATTTTATGGTAGAAAATTTCATTGGTTTGAATTTTTAAGTAGTTTGTAAAAAAAAAAAAAAAAATTATTCACGAACCGGTGTAAAAAAAAAATCAAAATGGCAGCGACTTTGAAATGGAGAGCCCCGTTTTCAATTTGAAGGAGGGGCACCTGAGCATTCTGTTATAACAATTTATGAAAGTTCCCTCGATGTAAGGAATATTTATAAACATATTTTAATGTTTTCCGTTATTTTGTGCTTGAGGAATACTCGATTATGGCATGCGTAGTTTATATAAAAATTCATTTAAGTAGTTATCTTCTCAAATTTCCTTTTAATTTTGGTTCGCTGAAATTATTTCAAGTAAAGAGCATTACAAACTATTTCAAAACAACAAACAAACATGAAATGAACTTTTATTGACTATGGTAACATTTATTTCTTGTATATTTGTTTTTTTGGGTAGTCGTTTGTTGGCTTTTCTGCTAAACAATTTTACTAAATAATATCGACGAAATATCGAAAAACAAAGAAATAAAAACAGTTTCGAAAAATAATGAAGCTTTACTTACTTTAGTAAAATAATTCGAAACAGCAAAATGGGATATTAAAAAAGTAAACACGTAATTACTTTAGTTTTTTTTTTCAAGCAAAGAATCGATATAAATATGAATAAGAAGAAATTGTGCCCTTTTCAAGAAGAGCAGCTCTTTTCAGTTTTACAGTATTGAACGGTGTAGTATTGCGTCGTCGGATTCAGGGTGTACTATTATAATGTAAAGAACACGCAGGAAGGGTTGTAATCAACTGAATTCCTTTTAGTACACCGACAAAAAAGCTTAAACAGATATATAAATAAAAATAAAAAGGTTATGTAAATGTTTAAAAAAAAACACGTAATCACCTGAGCAGGATTTTTTCCTTCTTTTGACACGATAACAAGTAACGGTCTTATTTTTTATTATTTATCTATTTATCTATTTTCGAAAGGGTGTCCCGTGCAAGTGGAGAAGGAAAAACAGAGGCATGCAAAATCTGTGTCGATAATTGTCGAAATAAGAACGTGAATTCATGAGGTGAATTTATTCGACACAATATGATTCAACTCCAAAAAATAAATAAAAGCTAACGTGAATTAAAATTAAAGTTAAGGTGTTATTGTGGACCCTCATCCCTTTAAAAAAAACCTTGTTAAACTTTGTGACATATTTATATTCTATGAAGGCCAGACGCGAACGAACACCCACTAATTTTATTATACCATATTTCTTCAAAGTGAAACATAATTATCAAAGTATACTTACGCACATAGATATGAAAAGACTTTGTTAAATTTGTACCATATTTCCATGAAGTACAGGCACGAATGCAGACCCCACAATTTTATTATGCTATCCCTTTTTAAGTTAAAACATATTTATCAAAGTATTCTTATGTACATCTATATCAAAACCCCTTGTAAACGTTTTTGTTTTTTATTTTTTATTTCCATACTTTGGGGGCCAGGCATGAACCACCGTTCTGCCAGATCTAACATGCACATTCCTTATCCTCAATACATCTTCAATTATTATATGTAATCAGTTTTTTTTTAAATAGTCAACCATATAGGACCCTATTCGTGACTAGACAAAATCACACACACAGACGTTCAGCTTTATATATATATATATATATATATATATATATATATATATATATAACTTCCTTTATATAAAGTGGAAATTTAAGTTTCTGACTGAAATAATATGGCAAATTAAAATGTTGTCCTATTCTTTTTACCGTTGTTCATTTTTTATTGTTACTATTTTTGACCCAAGAAAAACAGAGTGCCACTTTAGTGTAGAGGGCTACTATACGGGATCAAATTTCGGAGGAAATCGACGTTAATTGTGTTTATTTGTAAAGTAGCTTACTCTATGTGAAGCTGTCAGATAAAAGGTTGAATATATTTGTGGTTATCTCATTGGAAGAGAATTTGGATACGGATCGATTTGAAAATATAACGCAGATGATGACGCATTCTGCTGATTCAAGTCACAACTAATCGATGCATGGGTAATGTAAAAAAAGTATAGTGTCAAATGTTTGCGAAATAATTAATAGCTACGGCTATGGCAACAGAATATTCTTTTCATTGTATTGAATATCAAGTACATATCCGACACAGTTAGACACATTTAATCAAGCGAGAACCACATCACTCTATATAAAAGCATATAAGATATCAACGGATACACACTCTAGAATCAAAACAAAAAAAGAATATGCTGTTGTAGTAGCCGTACTAATAGCCCGTCACGTAGATTGGTATTTCCTATACCCTACTAAAAAGAGACAGTCAATGTGGACAGACAAAAAGCCCTAAATGTGTTCATAAAATGTCTGATAAATGTTACGGCTATATATAGTATGTTATGAATAACATGTAATAGAGTTCCTCTACGATAGAGAGTTGTAATAAAAAAAAACTTCTGCACAATCGTTAATCGATAAGCTCTGTCTTATTCCAAACCTAACGACACAATCTGAAATTGCCAGAAGAAATTTTAGCAAAAGTAGAGTTCCTAGTAATTATTAATAATTGCCGTATGTATTTCCTATAAATTTTACAACAAAGAACGTATTCAAGTATGAATTATTTATATTGATATAAATCTCGACATAAGACTAGATATTTGTATAAAAGTAAAAACCTAGATGCCCCGCGTTACCCGGGTGTTTGGAGGTGGGTGTTGAGCAAAAAGAAAAAAATTGGCAATAGGCAGGCAGGCTCGAACTCGTACCGAGAAGGAGGAAAAGAAAGTGAAAAGAAAACGTAATGTGTTTGCTGTTGCGACCATCGACAAACTGGAAATGGCGAAGCTTTAAATAAAGACTAGTCAGTCGATAAAAGGGGATGACTTTCGAAAATATCGTCGAACAAAACGACCTGGACCTTAAGAAAATTGCCCAGTTAAGCGTAACGGAATTAATGATTTTAGGCCATTTTTCGACATTTGTCGTCCGAATGGTCGAGTTTTAAAAGGATACTAGACTTGTGAAAATACGTTGCCTCTGTCGAAGGTTTTTGGGATACAAACATACATGCATACATACATTTAAAAAGACAAGTGAGATTTATATTATAGATGTCATGAACATCATGTGATGGAGTTCCTATACGATAGAGAGCTGTAATAAAAAAAAGCAAATTCTGAACCATTGTTAATGGGCAACTTCTGTCTTATTAGAAATCTAACGACGCAATCTGAAATTTTAGCAATAGTAGAGTTCCTAGTAATTATTAATAGTTGACGTATATATTTCCTATATATTTTACAACTAAGAAAGTGTTCAAGTATGAATATATTACGCATTTTTATATTGATATTAATCTTGACATCAAACAAGAACTTTTTATAAAAGTATTAAACGTATATCCGGCTTTTGTTTGCCCTTCTATTGTATACATTAGTGAAAGTGGATGACATAATCCATTGTTTCTAAACTCCTTAGTGAGTTTTACCTTTTTATAACCATGTTTGCTCACTAACCTTCAAAATGTGATATTCCCAAAGATTCAACCAGCTAAGTACTGATTAGGTTCAACGTTGTTTCATTTCAGAGATGCGATGAGAACTATTTCCTCGGTATACGTGACTAATAAACCACTAGTGGTCGACCAGTTGCTTATTGTTAACAAATTATAGCGTCACTCTTTATGCACGAAATGGTGCGCATAAATCTGTCTTATTTTTACGCTTTTCTAAACGATAACCTTCTCTCATTAATTGAACATTTAAAGATATTTGCGGTAGGAGCATTCAGAATTAATTGTAGTCAGAAGAAAGCTATCAATGGCATTTTCGTGTCAGTGTTTGCAAACGAGAATAAATGATACGAGATCAAAGTAGCAGCGTTCAAAGAAAAGGCAATTAAAATGTCTACGATCAAATGAAGTTCCTGCGGCTGAAATGATTAATCTAATTTTGATATTGAGAATGATAGCCACAAGTAAGGGAAAGGCCTAAAATATCAGCAAGCTGGGGTGAAGAGATTAATGCATTTAGTGTTTTTCATTTAGTCAGAATCTTTATGTGCAAATATGACCTATTTGCATCGATCCGTGAAAATAGAGACTTGTGGAGTTGTTTAATTTACGAATAAATGAAATCATGGCGGGCATATTGGAGTGGGAGGCATTAGCACCCTTATACTCTATCCTTAATTCTAATAATAGCATTTTACGTAGGTTTGATATTGATAATTTTCAATTTTTGGTACCTACACAGCTTGTAGACAATACTATATATGTTACGTAAACAACCGGAAACAGAGCGCCCAGCTAATCAGTTTGCGAGACAAATTTTGATTAAGTAAATTTGGTATACCCTATGGACAAATTAGTATGGCGTCTGTTTTTTCTATTACATATAGCTAATTGTTCCGATGTTTTAGTGTAAGTTTGTATAACACATGCGCTACCTGTTTGGCTCGGATCGAGTGATACGAGCTAAACAGACAGCGCATCGGAACTATTGGTTATATATATAATTGATAATATAACTATTTTACTATTTTACTATACATTTACATGCATATATATGTGGGTGTGTGTGTGTGTGTGTGTGTGTGTGTGTGTGGGTAACGCAGGGATGAAGGGAAGACTTAAATTCATGATTGACAACGATTAAAATAAAGTTAACGAGATGAAAAGAACAACAGAAAAGAAAGAAGGGAGTCAGCTGACCGGTTTCGTCCTTGCTTTATCAAAGCTGTATCGAGGAATTTGTTTTGGAGAAAAAAAAAACACGAATGGGAATCGAAAATCTGTACAAATCAAATCAAATTACGTTGAGTTACGTTATGTATGGGAAAATATTCAGGCAAAACGATTGAAATACAGCAACGTTATATTACGCGAAGATCCTAGAGATTAATCACGTTTTAACCTAACATTTATTCTTTCTGCTTTGAGAGGGAAGGCCTCCTCAACCGAAAGTGAACAGTCTCCAAGATCTATAAATTAAATAAAATAGTGTGTGAGCACGACGATTGAAAAAAACCGTGCTGAAGTTCACCGCACAGGCCGGGTTTTTTTATAAAGTGGTCAGTAATTGAAGACCCATCTGTATTGGCAATTACGTCTGGCATGTCCCATTTCTGATTTTGGTTGGTAGGTGGTATTGAACTCTACGCACACACACACACACACACACACACACACACACACACACGCACACACACGCACGTGCACATACACACACAAATATATATATAATATGCAATATGTAGTAATAAGTAGTGATATATAGTAACACGTATTAAGTCCGCAAACCAAAGAACAAAAACCGGTTTAATGCTATTAAACTCAAACTAGAATTGTTTTTAACGATTCATGGTTTAAGAGATAACATGATAAGTAATAGATTATTTTCATTATAAAGTGACATTCTGCTAAGAATTAAACGTTCGATTCTCAGTTCAGCCTAAGTAAATTGAAAATCCATACAGATCCACAAGGCCGCGAGGATGTTTCCGTGATTCGATGAAATAAACTTGTAAGAAAATCGAATACACATCGGCTGATATGGTGCGAGAATAAAATTCTAGATAGGAACAGTCATCGAAATTATTCAGATAATAAAAAACTATAATAAATACTCGATTTGACTGTCCGATTAAAACTTAGGGACAAAATATGTTCTTCCTACTTTCTCATGTTACTTGAAAATTATTGAATAATACAACATGGATTTTAGTATTAACATAATGTTATCGTTTTAAGTAGGCGTTTAGGCTACTTTATTATCTCAATGGATGTATCGGCGTATAGTGTCAGTAAATATCATGAGTTATTATGTTTTCGTAGGCTTACTTTGAATTCCATATTATAATGCATGACTAAGCTGACGAATGAACGAGTAAAAAAGACTAGGCACATCACAGTAAATACAGATTGGATAAATTATATCTGAATTTTCGTTGTCAATCACGTAAAAAATATTTTTCGGATGTATTTCGAAAGAAAGCACTCTGAATCGGATGCTGAATGATATTAATCTAACAACTTGTGACATTACCATTATATGTTAGCATAAATCGATATGAGACAAATATTCAACCTTCCACGTTCTCTTAACTGTCAAATATACGATTTCCTAATTGTGAAACGCGCGTACGTTTGTGTGTATGACATAATCACGTTGACACACCGGTTCCCGCTGGATCAACGAAGTTAAGCAACGTTGAACCTGGTCAGTACTAAACGGGTGACTATTTGGGACTTCCAGGTGTTGTATGTGCTCTCCACTTATCTCGGCATTGTTTCCACTCGTCCTGAAGTTTGCCTGGCCAGTAGACTCAAATAGTGCCGATTAAGGAGAGGTGTGGTTGGGAATTGCGCAGCCCTTGCCTCAGAATTACACGCGCAGATTTCCCTAAAAGGGGTATCCTTTTGTTTTTCGATGCTGAACGGAGGCATCGAATTGCGAAATTACTGATGCTCGGGAGTTAGTTTGCATATAAAAACATATTTTACGATCAACAATATATTAGTATCTTTATGTTTTAGTTTCACATTTGTTGCTTAATCAACTCATTCAATTTATTTCGTTTTATTAAGCAATTCACCATGTAAAAAAATAGAACATAGGTTATAAGATGAACGTAAGTTATAATATGATCCATTTTGTCTGCAACAACTATTTTTGTACTCCCTATTGAAGATTGTTTTTCCAGCAGCAAATGGAAATCAAATCTGTCAGGTTGAGATCACCATCCTTTTTGATGTCATGTTCTTGAGGCAGCTATCTCTTTGTTCCCAATTTGTTTGTTTATAATGGCATTAATTCCTATTAGCAGCTCTATTAGGGTGTCATATTCAGGATGAAGTAGTTCTTTTTGTAGACAAGAATGCTCAACCACCACACTACTTATTATTCCTCGAGTACAATCAATTTTCTTCTATAGCACCTTGTCTCGAAGGATTATTTTCGTTTTAATCCGAATATAACTCTAATATTCTGAGAGGAATGATCAGTATGTGAAATATAGAGCAGATATTTGACTTTGAGTAACTAATCATTGTTAGTAAAAAATAGGTTTTAATTTCATAGCTACATGTTCGATTATTATATAGATTGCAAACAATGTTAATATAAATAAGAATTATTGTAGCAGTCCAAGACGATATTTAGTCTCAAATAGAGTTTCTATGTATTCTCTTCTTGTTTTTATTCTTTTTGTTCTCGTATAAACAGATACGCACTTGTCTACAAGATGCATATATAGATCACGTAATACACAAACATGAATATTCACACAAAAGTCATATATACATACATGGATATGCGTGTCTGTCTGACGTTTTGGTAACAGGCGTATGTAGATATCTTATATGCCCCACCTTTTGTCTACATCTGAATTCAGTTTCTGTCTTTCAAATATGCCCGGCCATTTCGAATTGAATTATTCCAACCATTTATAAGCCTACATTTGAATGTCTCCTGTTTGTCTGTTTTCTCAATATATTACTTTTCAATTGGCAATCCCAGATGCTAAGTCCTTTTACTGAGTAATTTTCAGCTTGTCCTCAAAATTGACTATATCCGTCTCTATTCTCAATTCATCGCTATCAGACCACACATAAACTGTCCACAAATACTTAGAGAGACACCTAGTCATTGTTTAAATTGTTTGAATTTTTTATGACTTGACTGTATAATTGTTTATTTTTTTAAAATCTATTACTGGTTTTATTATAAAACCGCATATAAAACTTGTATTGCTCAAATTTCCTATCAGGTTTTCTAATTATTTCTTAATTTTCTCAATAAGAACTATATCATGTGAATACTTTGTTGCTGAGTGGTTTTCACTGAAATTAATATCTACATCTGCAAACTATTGTTAATAATTATATAATATTTAATTCACCGACCGGATTTTCCGCGTACTGTTTTGATAAATTCTTAATTACGAGCCAGATTAATTATTTGAATAGTTTGTCACTAAGTTTAATAGTTTCGCATGTAAATAGTCGATGAAGCATTAGTACAAGGTTTGCAACGCACACTAAAACTAATAAATTTAGTAAATAAGTTTGTATTCCTGATGTAATAGTATATTTAAACATCATATTTTTCAGTTTCAGAAAGATCCTACGATATATAATTTGAAATATTCAATAAAATGAGTCTGCTCTTACATTTTCATGTTCTTAAACAATAATTTCAAATGTTATGTCAACATTTTTTAAATCAATGCTTTATCAATATAACTAATTTTGCGAGAAAATTCCATACCTATCTGAGATCGGATAAAAACATTATGGGGCAATCTCTAGTGGTATTTACGGTTTTCTTTTTAAATAGTTATTAGAATTTTAAAATGAAGTCAGTATGTTCGTGTATACATTATCAGCATCATTGTATGGTAAGAATCATCTTCATCAGTTGTAATATTACTCGCTTTTCGTCTTTCTTCATAAACATTTATCCTTCCGTCCGCTATATACAGGGTGAACCAAAAAAAACAGAGGACATTCAAGTGTTTTTCTGAGCATTTCACAGTCAACGAAGAAAAAATGCCAAAGACCCTAGTATTTTGATGTGATGTTTAGAATATAATAAATTAGTTATGACCAAAGTTTTATTTTATTCGGACAAAACACTAAGGGTCTAATTAGAGTTGGGGCCCATTTTTTAATTAGAGTTGGGGCCCATTTTTTGTCACCCTGTATATATATATATATATATATATATATATATATATATATATATATATATATATATGTTTGTGTAAGAATGTTGTGTCATGAGTATGTTTATACGGAAAGTAAAGCGTTCATGCTTATGTGCCTGCATTTATATTTACGTATTTAATTTAATGGTTGTGGTTAGGTGAGGTTACATCCCTAAACAGATATTATCCTGGATTCATTATCGATATCTTAGCCGGCATCCTACCACAACAATTTACCTTTTTTGCTGCCTGGAGAATCTGTATTTTTTATTATTTGTACTTTTGAAGTTCCTGACGTCATATGATAAGTTATCGGACTGAAGAATTTACTTTGTGTGGATTATTCTTTGCCGTGTTATACGATCGCAAAATGGCGGAGGAGATTGCAGCAGATTGATGACAGATCCTGTTTTTCTTTTTTAATGTTGAGAAACTTTTGAGAACTATATTTATCCCCAGAAAGATATTTGAATTATGCTTTAGTGAAAAGGAAAGTAAAAGTCACTAATCAAGGAAGTAAACCACGTAATGTCTTTTATTGGGATGTTATTTTTTTTAATTGAAACACGACTTCAGATTAAATTTCATCTAAAAAACAATTCCAAAGCAATAAAACTAAATATGAAAAAAGAATTACATATCGACTTATAAGTCACCAATGTCAAAAAGATTTCAGTTCTTCTGTTACTTATCGCAATATATGACCGCAAGATCACAAGTTCACTAATGAGAAAGATAGATATCAATTGGCTAATAATGAGAGTGTTTTTCAAATTGAAACCCCAACTAAAGAGATAATTTAGACATTATTGCATAGATTTGAAATTCGTTCAATGTAGTATATGTATGACGAAAAAACGAAGAGTATAGTTGATTGCAGACTAGCTTGCGTGCCTGGAATTGCCAAGGAGTTTGGAGTAGTGTGTTGAGCAAAAAAAAAAAGTGGTAGTAGGCAGGTATTCTCGGGCCCGTACCGCGATGGTGAAATAGAACGTGAAAAACAACAAAAAATACAAACGTTGCGTCTCTGTCGTTGCGTTCATCGCCAAACAGCAATGACGAAGTTTTAAATTTAGGCTAGTCATTCCAAAAGAGGGGATGACTTTCGAAAATATTGCCGAAAAAAAGCGACCCTTCCTTGTAGAAAAGTGTCCAGTTGAGGTTGATTGAATTAATGTTGTTAGCCAATTTTTCGATATTTGTCGTCCGAACGGTCGAGCTCTAAAACGAAAAACTATTGCCCCTGTCGAAAGTTTTAGGCAGACATACAAACATACACATATTTAAACAGACAGGTGAGGTTCATATCATAGATGAATTCAATTAATTGGCGTAAAATTAAAAAAAAATACTATTAAAATCTAAACATAAAACTACAGATTTATTTTAATATGAATGAAAAAGTACTTAGTTTGTAATTATTTATTTACATTTTTTTGGCAAGACATAATGAAAATAAGATAAAGCTGTAAAGATATACGCCTTAAGCCAAAACCATGCGTAGAAGAATACAGGAAATTTACGTTAAAAGAAACTGCCACGCTTTAATTGGAAACGTTATTACATTTTTTTAATTTTATAATTGCCCTCCAAATATGAATAGCTAAAACGGCACGAGTCGAGCATCATAAATAATTAGTGGTGTTATCTGTCAACGATTATTACCCGCACTTAAATTCAATAAAACATCATTGTAAAATATATTATTTTCTTCTCTCACTTCGTTCACATTTGACAGCGGCCATAACTTAAAGTGTTTTACCACTTAATTTACAAATATTTTTTAAAAAATCATACTTTGATTAATTGCGTTCTTCCTATTTCTGTATGTTTCTGTTTGTGACAAGAATACAAAGAAAACAATAGCCGAAAGCAATCAATGTGTTCTATCTGCTGGGAATGTGTGATGTGTTACTTTTAAAATCGAACATGACAACCTGAGGAATAGTAACGTGATGACCAGGTAAACGTATACTCTTCACTTTCGATAAACACATCGATGATAAAATCGAGTCCATTTTTTCCGCACACGAATACATACTTTTACGATCTAACATTGACCATACATGTAACAAAATGCAAGCCAATTACTAAATTACGTAACTTAAGACGCCTGTAACCGACAGCGACAAGTTATATCTCTCATGTAGGTTTCTAGAAGCTATTCGTTCTCTTGTTTTTCTATTGAAATTTCTTGCAATTTTGTCAGTGAGACAGCGCTATCAATTTAGTATATAGCCTAGGGTGTTTAACACATTTTCATTCACACACTAATATATATGACGTTCACAATGACCAAGGGCTTAATAAAATAAAGTCTATTTTCTGTATTCCATTAGCTGTTATGCACTAAATAGGTAGAAAAATTAAAATGTCGCACTTAAGAAAGCAAGACTACAATTTTATTTTAAAAATTTGATTGAGAACATGTATTCAAGTATCCTGATTATGTACTAGAGCTGAAATCAATGTAATATAGCCGCTTTCACCCTCAATCACTGCCTCAATACAGGTCTGTAACTGGGAGCAAGCCTTTTCCACAAGCGCCGACAAGAACTCGGCGAATACTCAGCGGATTTGGTGTTGTGGGAAGTTCTGTTGATGATGTTCCCGACATATGACATAAAGAAGTAGTTAAGTGGGTGCAGTACAGGTAAAGAGCCAGCGAAGGAAGGTACAAACTCGTAACACTCCTTCTGAAACCAAACCTGGATCTTTTTAGACTTGTGAGCCGGTGCTGAGTCCTACTGCTGCATCCAGTGTCTACCAGCGGTTACCTTATTTTACCAATGTATTACCCCACTCTTCAGCACATCTAAGTACACTTTGTTGTTGACTTTCAAGCCGACTTCGCATGACATTGACATGATATGATCTTCACTTGAAACCAAACCAAAGACCATAATTGTGTCCGGGAAATTTGTTTTCATTACCCTTTTTGGGGGTTTTTTTGGGCTCGTCTCTGTTATTCATGGCAATCCAGCGATGCCTTTTGAGGGTGATGGCCATGCCCTGCTGTCATAACTTGGATCGGTAGAAAGCATGAGTTGTAAGCAGTGCATTTTCGATCTCTCGCTCGTTGAAAATTGGGTCACTTTTAGACACGATAGAAGGCTCTTATTGCTCTTCGGAGTTGTACACAACTGGCAAACTAGTAGTTGGATTACGAACAGAAATGGAATCATATTATCTTTTCTGAGATGACCATTGTATCGTTCACCTTAAGTTGAGCTTTAAGCATAAAATTATCTCGCTCGTTGTTACTGCCTATTCAATATACATCTTTTAATTGGGGAAATTGTAAGACTGAATTGTAAGAATAGATTGCCACATCCTGGAAGTATTTTTAATCTGGCGTATTTTGCCAAATGCTTTTACGTACATCCATTATTAAGTGTTAATACTTTTTTTCAGAATAGATTATAAAGCGTTGCCTTTATTTTGAAATCCGTTAGATCCTAAGAAATACAATTATAGACAACTCCTAAAAAATAAGTACATCATATTTTATTTTAATAAACCATGAAGATATTGACAGTGTAACATTGTAAGAAAACAGCTTCAGCCATTGACGTAGGTCAGAAATAGAAAAGCTTCATTAAATTCCTGATAAATATGTACAGTGAATGGTGGCGACTATGTAGAAACGTATATTCTACGGCACAAAAAGTCACTTATTTTGATGATTGCATTTTAGTCCTTGTAACTTTTTAAATCTTTTGTTCAAAAATATAGATAGCTTCACTTTTAGGAACTACACTGGCAAGGTGCAGTGAGGACACACAAGCTGAACAATCGTTCAGCGCTGGCAGAAGTACATTGAAAACTGCATTTATTAGGTAGAAAAAATATTCTGAAGGGTAAAAATCGCTCGTTTCAATGCTATCATTCACGTCTTTTTAGCTCTTCAAATGTTTGCGATATTTAATTCTGTATATATATATACATACAATATATACAATATATATATATACATACAATATATACAATATATATACATACAATATATACAATATATATATATATATATATATATATATATATATATATATATATATATATATATATAAGGGGTTTTTGAAGGCTTACGATGCCGGAATGTACGGTGCTTGTGCGTAGAAAATAAACAAATAATAATTTAAAGATAGTCTTTATTTACCTGAGTGTTCTTTTTCTTTTTTTTTTCAACTGTGGGTGGAACTATTCAATAGGTCCTTTGGAGTGCATCCCTCCACGTCAGTCGAAAAACGTATATCCACTCTCTAGGCTCTAAATTGTAAATTTACTCTTGTGTTTTATTTTTTTAATAAAATTCAAACGCTCTTAAAGTTTAAATGAATTACCTTACTTGTTACGGTAATTTTATTTTATTTTTTTATTTATTTATCTATAGATTTTCTGATCAAGGGGAAGTAAATCTTAATTCCTGTTAAAATATGGTTAAATCAAAAGCAAAAAGTATATCTATGTATTTATTAATTCAATTAGATTATGTGAGCTGTTAAGAGAGGTGATTCTACATATTTTTTGCTGTATGAATTATCACTGAGGGCATATATAGGAAGTAGTCAGTCTATGTCTTTATTAGAAATGTGTAAGATTTTTCATTTTTTCTATTAATTTCTAGTCTTAATTTTAAATTATTTCTTATACATATATGTGTGTATATATGTATATATATATATATACATAATGTATACAATTATGTTTATATATACATATAAATATATATTGTATACACATAATGTATAAAATAATTTACATATATTAATATATATATATATTGTCACTATGTGTGTGTATGTGTGTGTGTTTGTGTTTGTGTGTGTGTGTGTGTGTGTTTGTGTGTGTGTTTGTGTGTGTGTGTGTGTGTCTACAAACTACTCTGGAAATTTTCAGCTTACAGACGGGGGATTTAACATAATGAGAATAGGTTTTTGGGAAAATCTGTTCAATTGTTTTTCGGCCAGAAATTTTGCTGTCAAGCGGTTAAATTCACCGATTTGACCTTTAAAAACTTTACCAAAATATTTCTGTCAATTTTCGATCTAAACACTTTAAATGTTAGATGCAGGTTCTGTGGGCATCGATCAAACGTTTTAATCTGATTTGAAACCCAAAAATAAAGATTAAGTGAAAAAAGTAGGTTTAAATTAAAAAAAAAATATTGACCTCTTCGGTCTCTACGAAATTATTCAATCAATTTTTGGTTTAAACATTTGACATTTTACATAAGTATTTGCAGACATATGGCTAGCTTTTTAATTGGTGTTTGTCGATAATTTGGCTGCCGAGGGGTCAAAATTCAAAAGATCTTACCTTTGCGATCCCTAGGAGAATATTTAGTTTATTTTGGGTCTAAACATCCGAAATTTCACATGAAAGGGATTCAGACATGCGGCAAGCTTTTTCATGAGATATTTGGTGAAAATTCTAATGTGAATTGAGAAAGTTTACCTTTGCAGACTATACCAAACCCCTCCGTTAATTTTTGGACTAAACACTTGAAATTTTAGATGTAGGTTACCTTAATAGGAGTCAAACTTTTCAATATATATATATATTTATTTATATATGCACATAAAGTTGTGAACAGTACATGGGACCCAAGAAAAGCTGCGTTGAACTGCTAGTATATATATACATATATATATATATAATTATATATATATATATATATATATATATAGTTATTCACATACAGCACTGTGCGCTGTTTCATAGCTCATCAGTTCGGCTAGATAGGCAACTACCTCAAGCCAGGATATATATATATATATATATATATATATATATATATATATATAAATCTATGTATTTTCGTTTACTCACGCAAGATCTACCCTTTTATTTAGGCGCCTGACAAAACTTGTTCCCGTGATGAAGGAAAACTGACGTCTCTAAGATATAATACACATGGATTTTCGTTTATTTAGTATTATTGAATACTTATGATAATTCAATAAAACATGACAAAGCAATAAACCGACATTTAAAGGTCTTATTTTACAAATAATGACGATATAAATATATATTATATTAAATTTATAAGGCAATAGTATCAGGAATCTATAACAGATGAATACGGCTATATATTAATAAATGCTGTTGTTAATCGCATACACACTGGTGATAATTAAAATCTAACAGAAAATGCAATGCTCACATCCATTTCTCAACAATTTTTAGTGTATGTAAACGAATTTTTTCTGAGAAGGAATGTGCACCTAAAAGTAGATAAATATGATACTCTACAGACGTTTGCTAATTCATATAATTGACAATACATTCGGTGAAATGATAGCAGTTTCTTTTCTATAGAAATTCGATTGTAAATCAAATATTTTGTAGAAATTTTCGATAAAGTAATTGGATTCTAGAGTAAGAATTCTGGTGTCCTAGATTCATAGAATCGTTGAGGTCTTATGTCGTATCAGCAGACTTTTTCATTCAGCAAATGCCAAGGATTTCCTGAGCACATATGTAATTGAAAACATCTTTTTTTTTCTAAAAAAATAAATAACAAACAAAAAGGACAGTCCTTATCGTCCGAAACATTCTCCAGGAATCTGTAACGCGATTGTTCGTACTTTTGGATGCATTATCGATCGATGAAAACAGCAAGAGGCGTAAATAAATAAATAATATAATAAAAGAGAGGAAACGTCTGTTTTCCACCTTTCGGAATTGAGAATTTGGAAAGATTCAAACGAAAATCGAATTTACTGTTTTGAAGTGACACGCACCGTTTCGTTGTCAGTTTGTCAAGATTATTCAATTAAATTACATCGTTAGAAGTAGACACGTGCCTATGCATCACACATGCCACAGAAAAAATGCCTTTACAAATACAATAGACTACATTTGCTTACACCTATTAAGTTACGGATATCATTATTGTGCAAGGTTTTCATATTATAAAACAGTTTAAAAAGTTTTTTTTATGTAATAAGAATTTATTCTGAAATTAGATTTGAATTAGAAATTGACTTTTTGCAAGTTTTACCTTCTTGGTTTATTTATATGTATTATCTTCAAATATATTGCTATAAATTCGCTTAATAAAATATAATCTAAGTATTTGATAACGTACAAAGTGTTTTATTATAAAAGCATATTTCTGTATATTTGAAGAATACTCTAACAATCTGTCTATTAATGTCTCGAATGATACTTAGGTTTGTAAGAATTTTCTGGAATGCCTACGACAAGTAATAATAATACAAGAATTCCACAATAATGATTTCATGCTTCGTAGCTATGTATTCCAGCCAATCTATTTCATAATGATCAAAAAATATTCGGAAGTTTTTATTCAAAATTATAAATAAAGTAAAGTAAACTATTCAGTTTTTTTTTTTTTTAATTTTAGGTGTGATGTATAAGTTCTTAGCGTATATTTCTGAGATTCGGAAGATATTTATCTATATATCTATAAAAGTGAACGTGTCTGTGTTTCTGTGTGTCTGTCTGTGTGTCTGTCTGTGTACATTTCCCTACGCAATAACTCTGTCAATTTTCAGTCTACAGACTCGAAATTTGATATACAGGGTACTGACATTCGGAAAAATCTGTGATCAGTTTTCGGCCAGAAATTTGGCTGTTAAGGAGTCAAAGTTCAACGATTTGACTTTTGAGAACTCTACCAAACTCCTCCGACAATTTTGGGTTTAAACACTGATAATTTTAGATAGAGGTTCTTTGGACATGGATCTAACTTAATAACTTGATTTGAGCCAAAAACAATAAATGTTAACGGGTCATAATAGGGGTCAAAGTTTTAAACATTAACTTTTTTGTTTGTTTTTGTTTTTTGGGGGCTCAGCATACACCTCCAAATACCCGCGCAACGCCGGGCACCCATGCTAGTATATCTATAAAAGTGAAAATGTCTGTGGGTGTGCCTGTGTATGTACATTTCGCTACCAAACATCCCTTTCAATTTTTGGTCTACAGACTCGAAATTTTACATATGGGGTACTGAGTACAGTACAGAGGTGTGTAGCGAGATGCTTGTTTATATTGCATTTAAATACGCGGTGCGTTCCAAAAGAAACTAAGTTGTGCTGCGTACATAGATCTCTTACTGACAGTGTCTTTGATTTTATATGTAATTTTTTAATATCTTTCTCTTGTGTAGTTTTCATTGCCTCGTTGATATTTCATCCAGTCATCGCTGTATATTACTTGGGGGGTTGTATAATTCTCGTTGTATGATTATCTTTATCCTCTTATTTTCTTTTTGGTCGTCAATTATCATGGCTGTTTAGCTAAACGAATAAAATAGTGACAATTATTGACAGTTATTTTGGAAGTTAGGCTAAACTTTTAGATGATGTGCGGGCAGAAGTTAGGCAGGTTTTTTTTTCTATTGACGGTATACCAAGTTAATAATAGTAATATCATTAGTGTGTCTCGTATCCACGTTCACAGAAAACTGATTGGAATTAATGTTTTTTCTTTCAGCTCTACTGATTCTTGAACAATGTATATATGTTCTACTTTATGCTGAACTAACATCGATCCACGTTATGACAACACAACCATTTCCAGCACCCTCAAAATCCTTCGCTGATTATCCACTATTCAAGGAGACGTGTTCAGATGATGAAAACAAATTTTCCAGCTACGGTTATGGTTGTTAGTTTGGTGTCAAGTGAGAGCCACATTATACAACCTCACATTTTGAAGTCAGCTTGAACGTCAATACAAAAGTATACCTGCATGTACTACAGAGTCCGATGATGGCCTGATGTAATCAGGTAGCAACTGACAGACCCTGGTTGTAGCAAGTCCAAAGAGACAAATACTTAGCTTCAGAAAGAGTGCTACGACTCTGTATTTTCTCTCACTGGCCCACTCTTCGCCCGACCTGAACCCGTTTGCCTACATTGTTTGGTAATACGTCGGGAGCATCGCCAACGTAATTTTCAACAGCATCAAAACCAGCCTAATCGCCGCCATCCGCCAAATATTCGCCGAGCTCATGCCTGTACCCGTGCAAAAATCATGCTCTGGTTCCAGACTAATATCGAGGCGGTGATTGAAGTTGTAAGCAATTACATTGAATAGATTTCAGCTCTGCTACATAATCCAGTTACCTGAATTAATTTTTGCAATAAAAGTTTTAAAACACCTGTAATGTTGTTTTTAAGCGACACATTTATCGTTTTACCGTGTGTGTGCGCGCACACACACACACACACACACACATATATATATATATACATATATATATATTCAATATACATTAACATATACGATTTATATATATATATATTTAATATACATTAACATGTACGATCTATCTATCTATCTATCTATCTATATATATATATATATATATATATATATATATATATGTATATAATATACATTAACATATACGATTTATAAATATATATATGTGTATATATATATAAATATATATGTGTGTATATATATATATATATATATATATATATATATATCGTTTATGTTAAATAAATGTCAGACACAACTATTCACGATTAATTTGAGAGCTGAACCGCTCAGTCTAAAATACAAAATGTTATTTTTCTTTTTCATATTGTTGGAATCTAACCACCAATCTTTTGTCCATTCCCCGAGAAAGTAAAAAGGATACATTTCCTCCACTATTATTACCGTAACATCGAAAAATGTAAACCGCAAGGAAATAATATATTTTGCATATGTGTGAATCGATGTAGCTTAGAAAGTGGGCTGAATTTTTCTATTCAAACAATTCATTGACAGAATATGTTGCATGTATTTTTTTTTATTTTTAGAAGAAATGTCGCGCTTTTGTGTCACTATTTTCTGCGTAAGTTCTATATATCAAATCAAACTAAAAGAATGTTTTGACTTTAAGTGATAAAGAAAAGACAATTTTGGCTTTATAAAAGAAAGTTATTTTAACATTTAATCTTAATATGTTACGGTGTTTAACTAATACTAGCAAGATTACCCAGCCTTTCTCAGGGATTGCCCTGATGCGTTTTTGTGCTTATTTTCATCGGTACCTTTGGTAATTCCAGCATTTTCTTTTTGTAATCCTAAAATTATTTTAGTAAATTGACACTTTACTGATCAAGGTAGCCCCCCACCACCACCACACAGAGTGAATGCAACTTTCCATCATCAATCCAATTTCTCTGATTTTTCACTATAGCAGCTATTCTTCAAGCTCAAAACCAACTACTTTCGAGAGTTTTTTTTTGGGGGGGTGGGGGCATGATTTTTGAAACCCTATGCGAAAGGAATCACAGGACTAACATCGACTATCCATTCGTTATAAGAATCTAAGTTGCTGTCCCTGTATAGTTCTGCAATTAGTAAACTGTGTCGAAAAATTCCTTAATCTTATGCTACTACGCATACTAATTGTGCTTGGTTGTCGGTGGCCAAGATTTTGTTACACCATAATATAAGAAAGGACTGAATCACATTTTCACTAAACATGTGTGTGAACTGTTTTCCAATTTATTTAGGATCAGTTGCTTGTTCAATGGACGTTCCAAAACAGAAACATAATTTACTTATGCACTGTTAAAAATACGTAAATGTTCAAGTCAAGTTTTTTGCAGTTATTGAAAAAATAACTAAGAAATTTACGTGCGAAGTTTAAAGCTAAAGACCACGTAATGCAAAGTACAAAAAAAAAAAAAGAAAATACGCTATCAACTTAGACAGAATAGAATTTTCTACGGCTCTTTGCGATATCATTGTTGTTTATCGACGACATGGAAAAATGGCTTTAGCGATGAAAGATAAATTAAAATAACGGGTTCGATTATTGATTATTGGTAATTATCGGGAGTATTCTGATACAAAAACTTAATTAAGATCACTCCCAGTCTTATGCACTAAAGTTTTGTAAATTTTTAAGAGAAACTGTTCAGCCGTTTCGGAGTGTATACAGAACGAACTCACACACAGACAAATTTGCATTTATATAATTATAGAGATTTATCTTATATTATTTTCATAATAGTAGAATACGCGTTCATACAGACTAAACGAAATTGCGTTACTAATAAGGTTGCTTTATGCATCGTGATTTGGCAATGAGGAAAGTAAACTAAAATTTCTAAAAGTAAAATTAATTAAAACATGCGTTCTACCGTTTCATACCAAAATATGTAAAAGAAGGTTTTTTAAGCATGTTACTTAAAATTTATACTTCATACTGTTTGTAAGATTATTAAAACGTGGTTTTCACTTTAGCCAATATCACGATTCTCTTATGTCTTATATTATTTCGTAAAACTTCGTGGTTCTCTTTTTATCGCCTCTTTTATTCACTCATTTTTTTCAACTCTTTTATTTATCGGAAAAGTCATAATGCAAATTAATATTCTTTGTTGATTGTCTTTACCTTTACCCTTTGGATATCAGGAAGACAATCAAAACATTTCTGCACACAACGACTCCATTCACTTTGATGTGAATTTCACTATTAATGTTAAATACATTGTGTTTAATTCTTTTAATAAACAATGAGAAGTTTTTCATCTTTAATCATTATTATATTCTTTGTCCATTGGTTTAGAAATTCAGAAGTAATCTCTATATGACTTTAGGTATCTGGTTTATGTGAGCTACACATTTGAAACTGGTCATTTAATGTACTGTCAACTCTCAAAATGCACCCGTAAAAAGTGTTAATTATAAAACAGTAACCTGCAATATGTATTTTCCAATAGATTATTTTATAACAAATAAATATATGTGTCTGTGTAGATACATTTCCCTACCAAAATACTCTATGAATTTTATGTCTACAGACTCGAGATAACACATAGGAGAGTCGAAATTTGGGACATTCTTTTAGTCGGCCAAAAAACAATTGGCGGTTAAGGGGGCCAAGTTCAACGATTTGACCGTTGAAACCTCTATCAAACTCCTCCGCAAATTTTGGGTCAAAACACTTGAAATTTTAGATATAGATTTAAACATTTTGATTCGATTTGAACCCAAAACAATAAATGTTAAGGGGGTAAAAATTTTGGTAAAATTTGAAAAAAAATCGCCCTCTGCGGTCCCTACTCAGCCAATTTTTGGTTTAAACATTTGAAATTTACATGAATTGTATTCAAAGATAAGGGAAGATTTTCAGTCGATTTTTGGCAGAGAATAAGACTGACAAAATGCTAAAGTTCAAAATATTTTACCTTTGCGGTCTATAGCAAACTATTCAGCCAGTTTGCGTCTAAACATTTGAGATTTTACATAAACGGCACTCAGAATGCAGTAAACCTTTTATTTTGGCTGCCAAGAGGTCAAAATCGAAAGAGTTGATCTTTGTAGACTCTACCAAACTCCACCACCAATGTTTGGTGCAAACATTTGAAATTTTAGATGTAGGTTATTTGGACATGAGTACAAATGTTAATATATATTCATATGTGCTAAAGTTATCAACAGTATATAATGCCTGAATAAAGCCGAACTGAACTGCAAGTGTATATATATATATATATATATATATATATATATATATATATATATATATATATATATATGGATATATAGTGGCTCGCAGGTAAATTGAAAATCTTTCATTACTTTTTAAATCCCCTGATTTATAATATAAACGAAGTATAATACTCTATTTGACATATATTGCTATTATCTATGCAATCTATTTAACATAACTATCTAATATAATTACCTCTCCCACGATATTTTTTTAGATTTTCTGGCGAAACTTCGCTCCACATCATTATCATATAGATTCCGAAATTCTCTACGAACGTCTCCATTCATATTAATATTGAGGGTGTGGATTACGGTTGTATTCACTTTCAATGATGCTTAATAACCAATAATTGCAAACATTAAGATCTGGAGAGCTAATTGACCAAACAATTGAAGATTCTGCTTCAAGCAAGTCTAGACTTTTGCTCCATGTATCTGAGAGTCCAGATCGTATGAAGGCGGCAAAATATAATTCAGAATCTTTATATACTCTGTCCTGTTGATTTTACGTCTAACTTCGATGAAACAAAAAGGTATCAACTTTCCATCGCTTTCCACAGCGGCAAAAACATCACAGAAGCTGTATACGTGTTCTTCATGACAGAGCTTACATCCGCTCGGTCACACGCAATAATTCGCGTGTTCTGGTAGTGGGCAACTTCGTCTATAATGAACTTTTTCTCATCAACAAAAACGTGAATATGTCTTCCTTTATTCTTCACATGATTGGATTCAACCTTAAATGATTCTAGAGCTAGCAGTGGGGAAAAGTCGGCGTAACCTTATTCAAGGGATCATCACAAGTTCTACATTGGCTGCTCTATTTTACGAAATTTATTCAAACTATTTTATTCTTTTGTTTGTAGTTGAAACGTATGAAATACTCTAGACACATAAAATTCGAAAAAAATGTGAAGAATTTAATCATTCAAATGAAATATATATTTCGTTTCAATTTATTATTATTTACATGTAGTAAAAGATTAGAATGATATAAATTATTTTCATCGAATAATTTCATCAATAAAATCTTATCAAAAATGTTGAAATAATTTATTACGTAACCGTTTTGAGATAAACTTATTTATTTTATAAGACTGTACGAAAATGCATAGTATATCGTTTGGTATACTATGTATTTTCTGACAATCTTATAAAATTATTTTAAAATATGATTAAAAAACAATTATGTTGAGGAAACTAACCCACGCATTATTTTTTCGAACTTTATACATTAACTGAGGGTTACATCTCTCTGATTATGATCATTTTTGTTTCAATATATTTTAACTTTCAAACTCATCTTCAGGTTCGTGTTTTTCTGAGTGACTTTTCCAGTGTCCCGACACTAAGAAAAAGCTAGTTTTTAAATAACAGAAAACAAACACGAAAGTAAAATTACATCTGAGCCATTGGGAATGTATTGTTAACATAAAAATGAATTGATAATTTTTATTTTCTAGATTATTCGACTATATTTATTTTTTTGAGTGTTATGTTCACGTTTTCATCGATATAACCTCCGACTTCTTCAATCTAAGGCATTTAACTCGGGACCTTTTCCGTCATAGGAGAATTATCCGCATGGACCTCTTGCGTCTAATAGATAAAATAGAGTTTTAACTGACATGTGTCTGAGGGTTGACACGTCAGTCTTTAATGAAAGCGATACACAGAATTGAATTTCAATTCCATTAAAAATCGAGTGTTCAGTAATTATATATTCATTTTTATAGTTAATATTAGAAGTTTGATTTCATTTCACAATTAGGATGAATTCTATTTATGCATAGTTTCTATATTTTCCATGATGAACACGTTCTAGCAAATGAAAATATTTACAAACACACACACACAGACATATATATATATATATACACGTAAGTGACATCCACGATGTGTGTGCGAAAATTCTCCACCAACCCCCTCTCTGAATATTTAATCTACAGTGTTGAAAATTAATACACATTGCATTTAACCTATAGTACACTTTCGATTTTTTCACCTGTAAAAATAGTTGCTAAGGGTCAACATTGGAAATAAAAGAGGTGCAATTGCTCGATTAGTCGACTAAACCTATTTACATGCAAAAATCAACATTCACGGTTAAACAGCATTATCTTTGAACTGTTTGTATTCGTATTGGCTTGGATCAGAGGCTGAAGCATGAGACCAGACAATTTTATGTTTTATCTTGGAGGTACATGTTTTCATTTTTATGCTGTGGCATATCTCTCGAACCTAGCGCTAGGCATATATGTTATTAACAGAATCAAGTATTATGTTTCTGATATTTGTATACAATTAAGAGTTGATAAACTGGAGTGTGTAGAAAATAGTATAATCGTAGTCGTGCTTTAATGATACTTTGTCAACCGTAACTTCGCCCTGATATTCATTAATGATCTTTAAATCATATTCTAGTGTTTGTCTATAACATCGTTCTGGAGAAAATGGTATTAAATGCTTGACATTTGTCTGTGTCTTTCGATGTGTATCATTGGTGCAATGGATAATTGCTTGCTTGTTATTTTTAATTAGAACGCGCAGATGCATGTTTTGATCCAGTAAAAAAATGACTCTTTTCTTTGAAAATTGATCTTTACAATCGATCAGGAATGAAATCGTTGTACCAAATCAGTTTCGTACGGTTGCTATGAAAATGGTTTTATCAGTTTAGTGCTGTATTATTTATATAACTCCGGATTCTATCCTTAACATTTATAGTCAGATAAGTCTAAGCGTGTATCACTAATGTTACATCGTCGGTGCTTGCGTCCACTCCACTCTTTCGCTTTAGCGCAAAATACAAAAGCCTACTTCGAAATCTAATAAGGATTATCTATTTTATCTTCTGAAGTCGATTGTCACCATGATAAACTTTACTAGTCTTTTATTGTTTCCATAAATTTTCTCAGATAGGCTCTTATTTCATGCTTAACACTTCTAAGACATTAATTTATAAGTAACCGCTTTAGCATACCACTTTCCCTACTTCATCTCCCTGTCTAATATGAAAACGAATGTTTTGTACGCCGTTTCTTTATAACTTTACCTAACATTTTGTCAGACACATTATTACTAGCAACTTTATCTCTAAACAACATCATCTTTGTCTTCAAGATCAATTTCCATACTCATTTGTCCGACCGTTCTTTTTAAAAATGGAATCTTCTCATACAACCTGTCGTTTCCAATTTTTTCATATAATTGACTAACTGATAACGTCATTTATCATCATTCTCTTTTCGCATCTCACTATATAAAAACTCTATCGACTGTTTTAAAGACACAAACAAAAGATGTTGACTTACATACTTTTTTATATAAAACGTGTCTCAATACTATATATCTTTAAAACTTGCCATATTTAATTATCAGAAAGCAATACGTTTTTTTCGTTGAAAATTCCGTTATATTACTCTTACTGAAAAATGTATATATTAATACGCTTATTATTTCATTGTTATCACCATACAATAAAAATGGTATATTCCACATCGTCTCGATGGTTATAATGTTGAATTCTTTGAGAATCTCTCAAAATCTCTCAAAATAAACAATCGTTTAAGATATAGAAGTGCAGACAAAACCCCCACCAAGAACACCACAAATGGCCTGGTAATATCGTGAGCTGTCCTAATACATCCACACATACACACCCACACAAACACACACACACACACACACACACCCACACACACACACACACACATATATATATATATATATATATATATATATATATATATACGAAGATAACTCGCGTAACCTTATTAATGATGTTATAATCTTGAGACCATTCTTAACGGATATTACATGTAAAGCAAAATGTTTAAATTTAAACAAACTTTCTCGGGGTTGAGGTGACCGTGAGGTTTGTTCTTTGCTAATGGAGTCAGAAATAGTTTCGTGGCCGGGTTCGAATCTCCCGACTGTCAGGGATCGTGCCGACTTGGACTGAAAATCTCTAGAAGAAACAAACACTAGTGCTGCAAGATAAAAAGCTCCTCTTTCGTTGAAGCTGGACATTTCTATATTAATGAACCTTGTGCCTAACCTGTTCCAATGAAGAATGAAATAATTAAATATAATGCTGTTGTTTTAAAATAGTTGAAGCTTGGATTTTGCATGCAACAGGCATATAGCAGATTGGCGCGCACGCAACGGGTGGACTGAATATGCTCCCTCATTTATAAACTTAAATAAATTATATATTTTTATAAAAATGCATTTATTCGCTATTTTTGTACAAGTTTTCGATTTCAGCCTGCGGCCCCTGCCATTAATGTCGACGATAATGATAGAAAGCTGCCTATTACGACGCAATAAAGATTTAAGAAGCAAGCCATGCTAGCCGGATTAAATCGACGGCATATCGACCGGTTGTTTTGAAGTTTCCAAGTAACACAATAGTGTCATATTGTTGTCGTAAACCCAGAAGTGTTCTTCACATAAAAACAAGTTTGACCCTAAGCAGAACATTCAAGACACAACACAAAAAAATCAACCACTAGACAAATCAAAATCCATAGAAACACAACCCAAGAAATCCATTGAAACACAGCAGCAGTCAACCACTTGACTAAAACAACAGCAGTAAAAAAAATAACTAAATAAATAAATAACAACTAGACAAATTAAAATCCACGGAAATGCAACACCGCAAGAACCAAACTAGAAAACGCCACTTCAACCCAGCATCTATGGAGGAAAAAGAAGACACCTGAACACTCCAGAAAACAAAGGTAGGTGACTATTTCCTCTGCTCGTTTTGTTCTGCAATTTTTTTGGTTTTAATAATTTGTAAAAGATGTTTTGTGCATAGACCTTTTTGTTTAAACGTCGGCTATTAAATATATAAATAGATATATATATACAGAGAGAGAGAGAGAGAGAAAACTGCTAACACTAACCAAGCCCTATTTAACAGAGTCCTCACAGTCTTTACTGGAAAACCGTCCCACTTTAGGCGATGGTTATCAGCTATGATAAAGAAAGAAGGGGTCTACCAACTTACAGAACCCAGAACTTTTAAACTTGGCGTATGAGTTTACAGACCGACTATTATTGGAAATAATCGGAGAAATCTCGATGATATACCGAACTACACCAGTAAGGATTTGGTCGATCAAATAGCAGCCCAGTATGGCTAGTTCACAAATACTACTGATGCTGCTCTGGTTTTAATAAGAATAAAACAAGGTCGAGGAGAGGTACTCGCCGATTTAGCAAGTAGGATGAACTAACTTTCTAAGCTAGCTTATAGGAACACAGAGATGAGGGAATGTCGATCTGTGAAAGTGCACAGCTGAATTCTGCATAGATGATTTAAGAAATTTATTTATCAAGAAGGATGGGGTCAAATTGAACCCGGCAACATTATATGAGGCCTTATGAATTTCAAAAATTCTAATGTACTTAGTAGAATAATTTGTAGCGTATAATATATTTTGAATTAAATTCTAACTTCAATATTCTTAAACACTAATTAAGATGATCGTAAATGGTCACATATGTTTCTTCATCTCTAAACTGATTTGTCTATGTACTTCATCTTGAGTATTAATCTGGCAAGATTATTTCCCGCGGGTGTACTTCGATTAAACTATTTTTTTAACAAGGTTTTCAGGTGGCCAAGTTAGTCTCATTTAAACTTATCTATATTTCCTGAATGCTTTTCCGCTACATATTCTAGAAAAATACTCTCAGAACTGTGTGTTATGGTTCCCTGTATTGCTGATTCATTTACATAACAAATTGAACTAATTTGTAAGTATTAAATAGTACGTTTCTAACTCATCTTTGTTGAATCTGCATAATATTCTGAAAGATTTTCAATCAAATTTAATAAGATTTCTTGGAGATCGTGTTCAATAGATCAGCACGAAATCTATGTTTACAAAGCGGTTAGTATTGTGCCAATTCTGATTCAATGTAAGACTTCTCAGAAGCCATTCATAGTTTTTTGGTACAAAATGTCGTTACGAATATTGATTCAATTAAAGTTATAATGTGTTTTTCCTCATCTTCGGCAAAGCCACCTTTAAATAATTAATCTTTCTACGTCTGTCAAGTTGCCGAATACACTTTTTGGAGATAAATCAAAACACTTCACAAAAAAAAACTAATTAGACGACGCGACATGAGATGCATAAATCAGAAAGCACTAACGAGAAGGAAAAAAATTTGCGGAAAATAAAAAAATATTGTAAAGTGATTTCCTTATATCAATATTGTATGATACAAATCATTAGACCCATGTTATTGTGTACAATTTTAGAAATCGTTAACAAGTATAATAATTTGGTAGATAATATTGATAAATTTTAAAATGAATAACTAGACTTATGGCATAAGTATGGATAATGAAAAAATTCTAAGTAACTAAAGTGATCATTTGATTGGAGTAGTTGTAAAAATATTATATTCATTCAAAGTGATACGACGTTAAAGCGCCAGCAAGAATAAAATAGAAAGATACAACATGAACTTATAAATGCCCTTTTTTACTGTTGTTTCATCCCAAACTAGAAATCGTGCCAAGTAATTGCGAATATTTGGGACCAAATAAACAGAGACATTATGTGGACAGTTGAGCAGCAAGATGAAGATGAATGCAAATTTAAGCCCTTTTGAGGTTCAAATTGGCAACGTAAAAACGAGTTTTTTTTTTCGTTTCGTTTCGGCGAAGATGTCATCTCGTTTATGTGAGTTGGTTGTAAGAAGACAAAATGAAAGGTACAACTTCTGTTCATGTCAGATAACTCTGCGGAATGCATTCTGCCTTTTTAGCAATTGTAGCTGCCGAAGTAAAAGTGAAGCATTATAGAGACTGGGATTTGCTCTAAAATTTCAATGTACCAATATGTGCTTCAATTGCTGCAAATGAGAATTCACACTCCTCTAAAAAGGGGGGGAGAAAATGTTACCCCATGGCGTATCTTTAATGTGACACTGTTGGCTTTCCAGTCAGCCTTCTTGAAGTACCTTTTCGTTTTAAGCAATAGTTTTTAAACTTCGGGTCGATAGTTGAAGTGATATCTACCACAATGTGATCAGCACTCCTGAGTTGGCATTTGTTATATAATCCTAGAGAATTCTCTTGAAAAATACGTCTAAAAGTGAGGTTTGCTGATCCTGACTATCAAAGAGACACGTCTGGAACGGAACAGTCTTTATTAGGAAGTGGGATATAGAAATATTATTATGCTACTTCAAAATGCATCTGTAAAACTAGAGAAACCAAACTGATGGAAGCGATAGATATGAAAGTAACCAAACATTGTAAGTAGGGAAAGTGCTTCATATATGCTGTGGTGACGCAATTGATTAGGATGATATCTTTTGGCGAAAAGGAAATTGCAGGGAAACTCTCGTTATGTTGTCATGTTAGTCTAATACACGTAATTACTGACTTTACATAGTGAACAACTAATCCTATTTTAAAATGCTTAACGTAATAAAATGTAATCTACTGGGATTAATTCACGTTTTGCCCATTATCAATTATTATGTCTTCCCCTAAATACTTTGAAAACGGAGTTCTGACATCTAATTGTCTCCACATGCCCGTTTATAAGTTACATTTTAATATTCTGTCATTTTAAAAGGGTCATTTTGTTGGTTGGTTTAACCTACTCATGGTTCGTCTACGAATAGAAAAATGTTATTTGTCCACGTAAATATATTTTTTATTAAAACCTGTTTTAAAAGTATCACGGGGAATTTATTATAAAGAATTATAATTGAACAGTAGAATTGTTATTTTAAACAATGTCTGAGTAATAATAATAAGCACACAATATATGATGATTGCAACGTCTTGTCAGACGAGTGGCCCTCCCTCACTCACTGAAAGTCCATGCACCCGAAGATAACATTTTTTCTTTTTTTTTTAGTCATACCAGCGAATTCACACGCTCAAGCAGAAGTGCCATTGAAGACGGCCCTTGGCATACATACATATATATATACATATACCCACATACACACACATCCATACCCATAAACATACGCACATGCACACATCCATACATCCATACATACATACATACATACACAATGAATATAACACATACATACAAACATATACATACACACATGCACACATATATACATACATATGCATGCACATATATACTATCAAACACATACACACATAAACATACATATTCCCAAACATATAAGTGCACATGTATACACATATACATACATACACACACATAAAGTTACCTACATATACCTACACATACATATATATGCACCTATACGCATACATATATATGCACCTATACATATACATATACAGAAATACACGCAAAAATATATATACGTATATACATACACACATAAACATATATACACACAAAATAAACAAATAAATAAATAAAAATACATACACACATACATATATACATACATATACAAATAGGTATACATACACATACATACACTAGTATATATATTAACATACATACATACATACACATATGCATATATAGAATGATGGCAGATCAATTACTATATGGTTCCAGCATTTCAGGGCTACACACATGAAACTTTTTTCCATTGCCACGGACAATTTTTCATAGACAAATGCCTGAGGAAGTATCTATACAAAGATGATGTTACAGAGTTTTAGCTTTGTACGACAGCTAAGTCTCTCTCTCGGTTCAAAATGTTGAGATCCAGCAACAGGCATCAGCAAGATAGCCAGCAACAAATCAAACTGAAGACCAGCTTAATGCGGGTACTGGTATCCCGCTTTATGTTTTTTTTTATAAATCAGATATTTTCTTCACCCAGAGGGGTTGCCTTAACAGGGCTTTTGGGAGTTCTCTCCACACAACACACATATCGAAATAAAGATATACACGAACACATACAAGCATGCATACACACAGATGCATGCAAACATACATACGCAAGAACAAACACACATTACAACATGCTTCATACATACACGCATGTACATACATATGCACACACGTACACATACACGTACATGTAGAATATATATGAAGGAGCATTTATTATGACGATGACGTTGATGATGGTTGTTACGAATAGGTGAATTCAACATGAATAAAAAAGTAAAACAATCCCAAATACACAGAACATAGAATAGAGAGAGGTTCGCTTCGCCGGTAATACAGTTTTAAAATGAAAACGCGTTCATAACGGCACAAATCCTCAACGTTCATGGCGACGACGATATATACACGCATGTATACATACACTTATACACACATATACACACATACATACACACACACACATATATATATATATATATGTAGCCAGTAGAGTTTAGTTTTCTAGAAGTACATCCAATGAAACAACATGTGTCTACCAAAGAGTGCTCAATGAGTGAACAGAGCAGGTATATTAAATTTATTTATACAAACCTTAATGGCTACATATGTGCATACATGTTTATGTAATCACCCACGTTGGGGGATTACATCTTCAGGCCAAGAATTACCGTCGAAAACACGTTTACGACGGTAATTCTTGGCCTGAAGACGTAATCCCCCAACGTGGGTGATTACATAAACATGTATGCACATATGTAGCCATTAAGGTTAGTATAAATAAATTTATATATATATATATATATATATATATATATATATATATATATATATCCTCCGAACATCTTGACTTGACGAAGAGGAAATTAAAACTTGCTCCTATTGTTTCAAATGATCTGAAATAACAGCAAAGGGATACTTGATTCCAAGTATTTCTCACGGGTTATATCCGCCCTCTTTTGGAAATATGATACGATTATGAATATCTTCAGTAATCAATAATCCGTAAACACTGTGAAATTTACTTTATGTATGAAAATAAGATTGGGTATAAAATATGAGAAATATTTGGAATCAAGTCTCCCATTGATTTTATTTCAGATAATTTGAAACAAAAGCAGAAAGTTTTAGTTTCCCTTCGATAAAGGCCGGAGCTATAAGGGAAATATAAGATATTTTGTAATTCATATAAAAAACTATGTATACAAATGAATGTAATTGAAACAAGTTATGTGAAAAAGTGCCAAAAATTAACTATGAGTGATGGATAATCATTTATATGTGCAACCTGTAAAGCAAATGCCACATAATCCACTGCAAAATGTAAGTCATTAGCTTTCCAACGAGCTAATATTTGTTAAAATCTGATCAATAATCGCTAAGATTTGAATCTTACAAAATGCCAAAATATTGGGATACATGTATAGAGTAGCGCCCAAGTCTAAGGGACAAAATTTTAAAACCTAATAAGAAACAACAACAGTGAACAGCTGGAATTTTGACTGCTAGTAGTCGGTATCCTCCAAAATAGCATACTAACATTTGAATCATTTGCAAAGGATAGAAAAAGAATTATAACTATTATTTATTAATCTCCAAAACCGGAACGTCCAAAATTAAGGGACAAAATTGAGAAAAACAATTTAAACAGAATGCTGCATTCAAATTGTTTGATTTACTCTAAAGAAAAAGTCGTACTTAGTCATTTGTAAACGTTGCATCAGCCGGCACCATGGCAAAACGCCCAAAACTTCATTAATGTGAGACAAGCTATTGTGATGTTACTGGCAAAATAGTGTTTTAAAAACCGGCAGACCAGCAAAGCTTCGGCAAGAAAGATCGAATAATGCAGCGTATGTCATTAAAGGGCCGTTTTAATTCTTGCACAGAAATTAAAAGGATTATGAATAGTACCTCATATGTTAATGTGTCAAGACATACTGTTTCTAGACGACTGCAAGAAATAGGGCTGTTTAATTGAACCCCAGGGAAGAAACCACTCGTTAGTTCGAAGAATAAGAAAAGGAGATAAGAGTTTGCAAACAGGTATGTAATTTGGACATATGAAAATTGGACAAAATATTTTTCAGTGATGAAAGCAAGTTTGCTTTATTTAGAAATGATGGAAAAACAATGTAAATAGATGTATTGGTGAAAGATTAAGTGCAAAGTGTCAAGTTTGGGGACGGAAGTGTCATGGTATTTAGAATGTTTTCTAGCCAATGTACAACGCCCCTTGTCCGGTTACAAACTCGTGTAAACGCGCAGATCTATGAGTTCAAGGTCATGTTCTGCCATTCATACAGAATGCGGGTTTTAAAAGGTCTAACTTTACGCAAGATAATGATTCATGCCAAGGCAAAGGTGGTAATGAGTTATGTAAGCGAGCAAGATTTCGAAGTAATAGATTGTCCATCGCAAAGTCCTGACTTAAATCCAATAGAAAAACTTTGGAAAACCTTAGAAATGAAAGTTATAGAAAGAACTCCCACTAAAACGGAGGATTTGTGGGTGAAGCTTCAGGAAGAATGGTCAAAAATTAGTATCGAGGATTGTCAAGAACTGATTCGTTCTTATAGTCGAAGATGTGCAGGTGTCATTGAGAGCAAGTGCTCGTTTACTAAAAATTGATTGTACATGAATTTTTTTTTTGGCACTTTACATTAATTTAATCAAATTTGTCCCTTATAATTCTTTTTCTATCCTTTTCAAATGATTCAAATTTTAGTATGTTATTTTGGATAATAACGACTACCATCTGTCAAAATCTCAGCTTTTCACAGTTGTTATTTGTAAAATACTAGGTTTCAAAATTTTGTCTCTTAGTCTTGGATGCTACTGTATATACATACACACATCTTTATATATATGTTAATATATACATATATATATGTGTGTTAATATATATATATATGTCAATATCTATATGTAAATATTTAATCCTACCACTGCTACACAAAATTGTATTAAATAAAAGATGAGAAATAAAACTTACATAGATCATGATTATATCATAAGAACAATAACAAGGATGTGAATAAAACAAAGAAAAACCTCTTACAGCCATTCGATTTCGAAGCTATGTGCTTCTCATCGGAAGAAATAAAAAACGAGCATGATGCAAAATACGAAAATATTAATATAATAAAAGCTTGCTTGAAAGTAATGAAGAATGCACATATAAAAATCTATAAAGAGAACATCCATAAAAAATGCGTAAATAGGAAAATGCATTTAAAGAATACAAAAAAAGTATATACAAGTAGGGAAAATAATAGGAATCACTAATAAGGATGAAAACAAAAAAAGACAAAAAAGAGAGCATGAAAAAAATAAGAAGAGAAATAGCAGATGAGAAACACGGGCATGAATAACAAGAGAAAATATATGCATATATAATAACTAAAAAGAAAAAAGAAAATAACAGCGGAAAATAAATCAGAAAAATCTAACGTTATAAAAAGACTATGAAAAAAAACCCCGGACATTCTCGAAAAACGATAAATGTCCGGATAATGTGATGTATATATATATATATATATATATATATATATATATATATATATATATATATATATTAAGGGGGTTAGAACAACAGTACGAAGAGCAGAGTATATTTAAATTAATACAATTAAAATAAAAGAAAACAGTGCTCGTTCCAATGCAGACATATAATAAGCTCGATAGACATATCTATCCTAGAGTTATTTTAATATTGAGTAAGATGAGTGATAATTTATAATTTTAAATTAAAATTTAAAAAAAATCAATATTTTTTCTGATGAGGAGACTTTATTTAAAAAAATATATGATAAAATTATTGTCCAAGACTTATTGTCTATCTCAATAAAAACATTGTTTCCGAAACGATCGTACAATTTTTTGATTTGTTTGTTCTTCCTCATGAAACCGATTTTTAATTTTTAATTTTAATTTTTAATTATAAATTATCAATCATCCTACTCTCTCTCTCTCTCTCTCTCTCTCTCTCTCTATCTATCTATATATATATATACACACACACACACATATATATATATAATATATATATATATATATATATATATATATATATATATATATATATATATATATACGCGTATATTACGGAAGCAAGTCATTGTCTATGCATGATGGTTAAATACGAGAGAGTCTTTCTTTTCCTAATTTTTTCTAGTATTTTTCTTGATTTTCGAGCCTATCTTTTAGTTTGGCATGGTAAATTGTGTAATATGTAACCGCATGATTTTGTGTCGGCCATTTTTCATGAACACACCATGATCGTCATCAAGAGTAATTTTGTTGCTGTTAAAGAGATTTTTCCCGTTGCTTTCATGTAAATAATTTATTTCATCTGTTTTTTATTCATTTGTGTGTGTGTATACTCCTATTCATTTATGTTTTCGCGTATTTATATTTATATTTAAAAAAAATTGTTCTATTTATTAAAAAAAAAGCAATACCTTTGTTATATCTGGGTCGTTGAATTGCATTCATCTGCAAAACATCTAGTTAATTTGTATATTCTTTTAGACATCCGCCTTAATTAATTCCCTATTTTTCTATTTCCTTATGAGATGATAATCTGAGTTAAATATTACGTGTAATTATATAAATGCGGATATTCTACATAATTTTCACTTGTGTAATATTTGTGTGAAATGTTATAGTCTTTCACTATATATTTATTTATGCGTATATATATATATATATATATATATATATATATATATATATATATATATATTTGTTTATTGTTATTTATATGCATATTTGTTTGGAAGATTTTGCTGATGAAACTCCGGTGAAACTTTTGGCCCTACAACGATTAAATTTAATATATATGTTATTCGGCCACGTGCTAAACTTTATATTCGGGTTTAGCCAGAAAAAATCGGTGCAAAAGGATTAAAATTTAAAAAAAAATGATTTCGATTCACTACGATTATGCATGCACACGTAATAGTAATTAGTTCATTTTTTTTTATTTTTTGCCTTGCAGCAAACATGTCTTCTTGTCTCACGTCAAAGAAAAAAAAGTAAATTCTAAGCTAGACGTTTTGGTTCCGATTCTCAGTGGTGGCACAGGAGTTATTATATATTTTTTTTTACTTTTTGAATCATAACTATATATTGGGGGCAATATAATATAATACGAAATAAATGTTAATACGACGTGTGTAAGAATTAAAATATCATATTTAAGCGTATTTTACGACCGGGCAATACCAGGTGGCATACTAGTATATATACCCTACATCGACCGGGATTGAATGAGGAGCAACTTTTATAATCATTTAAGTCTGTGAAAGTGCTAGATTTTGATCAAATCGATTTACTGCTTGCTCTAATTAAGGAGCCGCTGCCGTGCATTAGGACGGCCTTCACATACCTTTTTCAATGACTTTTAGGTGACGTAGCACAGTAAATAACGCACTGTTTTGTGTATAAAAGTATTGATATTTAATGGCTTGAAAAAAGTTGCAAAATTCAAAAGTTGTTCTTTAAGCAAATATATTCATTTGAACGCGCTCTTGTCTTATATATAAAAAAAACTAACCTTTGTTTTATATGTCGTCTTTTCTGCTTGTGCAATCATAAAACTTATTTTATGCACTTGTGTTTGGTATTATAAGTTGTTATGATTCTTCCAAATCGGCCTACACTTTTATTAATCTGATTGTTCGATAGTTGATTGACACTGTTTAATACTTACAAGATATAAAACTTATCTAAAACTAGTCCAAATACATATAGTATATTTATGTGAAAGTTTATTATAAGAATTGGCGAGCCGTTTCGGAGTTCATAAGAAAGGAAAACACTCACAAACTACGTGCATTTTATACATAAGTAGAGGTATGAGACATTTAGCATTCGAATTTAGTGTCACAAAATTTCTCGTCATAGGAGATAGCGAAAAGTTAAAGTTGACGAGAAAATTCCTTTTTATATAATGCAAGGTCTTATTTCCCACCACTTTAATTTTTACTTACTGTTACATCATATTAATGATATGTATACTGCATATAGATTTCATTCCAGTTGAAATGGTACAATTTTTTTGTGTGGTTTAGAACTTTCACAGTTTTCTTCATTAAATAACATTAAATTCCCATTTGCAATGCATATTGATCAGCTCAACAACTACGAAAGGCACAATAAAATGGAGACATTAAAACAAACATGTACCAATTATAGTAGTTAAATACAAAACTAATCAATATCAGACTGCAGTAAATGATGGAACAGAAATAGCAATATACATTTGCACATTTCATAATATGTGATAAAAATATAACAATACTAAAAAGCAAGTGTACGCAAACTCGCAGTTATCTCAAATCAAAAGAAAAATTAGCATACTATAAAATTATAAATGATAACAAAGTCAAAAGTACAAGATGTTGCAGCAAATATCTGTAATCAAATCTAATCTTTGCAATCGAAATTAATTGACACGGGTCAATGATAACAATTAATAACAAATAAATACAAAACTTCAACATAGATTTGAGGCCTAATAAAATTAAGAACAACAAAAAAAAAACACTGAACGAAATGTGGTGTTGTCAAAGAATGACACTCGTTTAGAGTGACTAACGAATTAACTACATGCAACATTTCAGCGTAGATCAAAAAATGCTGAGATACAATAGTGTGCTTATGTGTATCAGTACAAAAAGAATGCGTATTTAGCAATATAGATTGTGAGAAAAAGGAAGACTATTTTCTATTAACCATATGTTCGATACAAAACTCAGTGTAATAATTCAATTGAAATGTAAGGATAAGAAATTCTCAGCAGAATCAGAAATAAACATGTAACTATTTTATTGTGCACTAGCAAAGATAACCGTGTTTCGCGCGGGACTTTACGGTTCACTTGGGTATACGGTCAAAGTTAAGAGATAGAGTGGAATAAATTTTGGCCTATCTTAGGGACCACTATTATGTCAAATTACATAAAGGTTGGTTGAGGGGATGAGGTGGAGGAGAGTAATCTGATTCAAATTTACTAAGTGGGCCGGCGCCTTATGGCGGCCCCCGGGGTAATGGCGAATATCAACTTGGTGTGCAACATCTATAGGTGGGGAAATTTATGAATAGCCACACCGGATATAATCTTAACCTTTGACCTTGACCTTGAAAATTTTGTGTACCACCCCTGGGAGGGAGACAATCATTATTTCAGGTTAGGTCATGATCGAACCAGTAGTGTGGGCTGTAGAAGAATACATATACATAGGTTATGATCTTATTTTGACCTTTACCTTTGAAATGGTGTGCACCATCCTTAGGTGGGGGACCATCAACATACCAATCTGCTTATCGTCGTGATGTGGGCGGTATGAGAGTTGTAAACACACACACTCTGCTACTTTATATATAGATTTCAAATAAAAATCATGTGTTTTTTAAAGGATTTTATCATGGACGCGTTGTGGAACATCTCACATACTCGAGGTCAGCTTGAAGTCAACAGCAAGTGAATAAGTTTATATAATTTTAGTTTAAAAATATTTACTTCTAACGCCATTTACAAAAGCGACATTATTAATCACACGAAAAATATTTTATTCAACGTTGATAGGAAAAACATTTTTTTGTATGAAGATTTGATTGAAATAATATTTTTCAAACTTTTAGTATTTCATTCTAAATACTATTTCGAATTTTTAGTACATCCAACTATCATATGCTACACTTTATCTCTTTTTTGGTCTGTCAATGAAGTAGAGAGTTTTCGGGATTAAGGCAATTATAATTTTGCTTCCAATCGACAGCCCCCATTTTATAGATTTACTTCATTACAAACCGGCATATCATGTAACTGTTTTCTCGTAGATCACATATAATTAGAGTGCATTTCTGGTGATTAATACCACTTAAATATTGCTACATAACATTGTAATGAATCCTAAGGTGAATGATTATTCGAATAATTTAGGTTATTGAAAACATTTTCAAAGCTTTTATAGAAAAGCCTATGGTTATTGTAGCTGAAATATAATTTCAATTTTATATTGTTCTATAAAACTGATGAAGAATATACATTCTTTCGCATGATGGTTGGCATAAATGGGGTATTTAATACCGTAAAACTTATGTACGTTCACACATCTGAAAAGTACCAGTTGACATATTGTTATATACTGGGTGGTATTAATATGGCGTATATTCTGTATTGTTGTTCTTGTTCGTCTTAGGAAGAGTCTTAGTGTTTCATCTAGAGATAGGGTACATTCTACTACATGATCACCACCTGTAATTCAAATATAAGAGATTTTTGAATAAATCGATAGATAGACTGAGAGATAGTCTGTTTGACATTTGTACATATATATGTTTATTGTAAATCGCCTGGATTGAAATGACTGCTGTTCATTTAGCAATGAACAACGAGACACTTTATTATAAACAAACTTGGTTTATTTAACAAACATTCATATATAGACAACACAGCGGTGGGCGCGGTGGAGAGAAGTGTAGGTTGCGAACGTGACAGGCAGTTCCTCATCGTCTGTCTCTCGGTCCCCGTCTCCGCATCTCTGCTTTGTTTTTGTTTACCATCTCACTTTTATAGACTTTCGACCTGGTAACCCATAACCCAATTGGCGTCATTGACCCATATTTCGACCAGCCCGGCGTTTGCTTTTGGTCTTACCTCCGACCGAATTACGTCATGTCCAGGTAATCACAATTCCAGGGTTACATTTTTGTCAGCCTGGACATGAGTTTATTCGTACCTTTCCTCATAAAACGGCCTGACCCATAAAACGATTTGCGTCATAGGACCAGGTCATCACAATTCCCGGGTTAAGTTTTTGTCGACCCGAATTTTGAGTTCATTAGCACTTTGACTCTCCATAAAAACAGGACTGTTATCAGTGCATATATTAAAAACTGAGTAAATCTGAAATAAAAAAAATAATCACACGATTATTTGATTTTATTAATAATGCTCACCAACTCACTATAATCCTTATGTTTAAATATGCTAATCATTTGTAAAATATTCTACCTCTGGCATTATGTTATTATTTTTTAAGTCTGCCATAAGATACTCGATGAAAATTGGCACAGAACCTGTTGCGTTTTCCTATTCTGTACTCACCTTGTTCAATAGTCAAATATATTACATTCGGTCAAGCTTAAAACCTACGGTCAAAATTGGCATCACCGTTACATTTCACTTTTTCGTTTTACATTTTAGTTTTCTCTGTTCTAGAGCCAGATCAAGTACTTCGTGTGTTTACATTAATTTATATGCAGTCCGTGGAACACATACGGACACAAGTACCACGACTACTACGATTACTACTTCCTCCTCACTACTAATGTCACTATTACTACTAATAATTATATGAGTCGTTCCAGCAAAAAGAAATTAAACTCCCGTTAATTAACTCATACTAAGGATAGATGTGGGCATGTAGAGGCTACACCGTAAACCGATTACATACAAAATAGTCAGGAATTGTAAAAGATAATAAACAGATCGTTAAGGGATCAGCAAAGAGAAATCTGTCTTAATATATGTCGGATTCTAGAGAATACGACTGACCATTGTAACCATTGTTGTTATCAGTCAAATTCTTTTGCAACATTAATTAAAAGGCGGCGCGTGCTACATATATTACAAAATTAATTGAATTATGTCTGTGTCAAAATTCATAGTGAATAAATACTAAGAGTGGGAATGTAAAAAGTAAACATTTGAAAAGTAAATCCCGAAATCTTAGAACTCAACTAGTAATAAAAGTTATCTTTTAGTACTACACAATATGAGTGCGAATAATTAACGAGTTTGAAAAACATGGAGGTAGAAAACCAGCAAATATTACACGGAAATTACTGATATCTTATTGCTACCTAAATTACAAATATACAGCTCATGCGTACAGATAAACATCCGGATAAGATCAAATAGCACAAGTACATTTTAAACCTTGCAGAAAAAAGTATGACATTATGATAAGTCATTGTTCGAAATTAGTATTTCGGTATTTATTTACTTCCCCACGGAAGCAAATGTGATAAAAGGACGTTTTTAATGCGAGGGCGATATCAGCTCCCCTAAAACAATGGCAAAAAGGGGAACTCAGGCAGTATCCAACAAAAAACAATAATAATTATCTTAGTATGAAGGGTTTGCCCTGCATTGACCAATTAACTTAAGTAAATCATCAGAGAGATAATACACTTTGATCTTGGCCCCAAGGCAAAGAACGAGAGAACAAAAAAAGAAACTAACCTTTTTTTTCTATTTATTTATCCGAAATAGATATTTATGCAGATATTTTATTAAAATATTTGCATACAATCATGGCAATTAAGAGATTTCATTTTTCATATACAGTTTATAAACCTAAGGAAAAAGAAAACGCCACAGCTGAGTGTTATTATGAAGTCGGTGATTTATTTTCAAATTCACTTCATGGGGAGTTACCCATACACGCATTCAGTCACTATTAAAATATGACTTCTACTGAACATTTAATGCTACAATCGTATGAAGAGAGTTCTACCGGTATTATATCGATGATGTGAAGGTTGGGTCTTCTGTGAATTCAAATACACTTACGTAAAATACACCCTCCATGGCTTTACATAATCCAAAACACTTCAGAAATAATGTATGTGGTTCTTACTCGATGTCGAAGCCTTAGTTATCTTTATTGGTTTGCTGAAAAAGGAAGAACGTTCTTGACGATAATACATATATATATATATATATATTTGCAGAGATATGTATATATATGCACATATATAAGTTTATGTATATATAAATATATATATATATATATTCGTGTACCCATACACATTATATATATATATAATTATATATATATATATATATATATATATATATATATATATATATATATATATATATATATATTAAGGAAGAATGCTAACATTGTCGCCCTGGAAAAGACGACAGGAGTTTATTTATGTTTGATGAAAACCATCTACTAGTTGGCTAGTTGGGTATAAATCCCACGAGCGATAGGAGCCTTTTATCATATCTTAAAGTGAGACAATGTTCAACGAACGAAATTGGAGATACGCTGTTCCCTACCAACCAAATTCATGATAACATGGCCATTTCCAGCACTCTCAAATCAAATCCGGACAGTGCAACGCTTGAATGCACAGCTCAATGAAGTTTCCAGCCACAGTTATGGTCTTTGGTGAGATTTCAAGTGACGGCCACGTCATGCCACTTCACATCCTCGAAGTCAGCTTGAAAGTCAACACCAAAGTGTACCTAGATGTGTGGAAAGGTGTGGTGATCTCATGGTGCAATCAGATGTCTGCTTGCAGACCTCGGATGTGGCAGAAGGCTCGGGGGTTGCCCACAAGTACAAAGAAGCTAAGGTTTGGCTTCAGAAAGAGTTTTATGACTTTGTACTCTTTTCTCAATGACTATCTCCTCCTCCGACCTGAACCTGCTGGACTACTTCGTTTGATCACACATCAAGAACGTCACCAACGTGACCTTCCACAACACCAAAGTCAGCTTGCCGCCCGATATCCGGCGAGTAATGTAAAAAAAAGGCATGATCCCTGCTCCGAACCCGTATCACGGCGATGATTGAAGGTGAAGGCGGCTTCAATCAATAAATGTCAGTACTAGTTCATAATTAAGTTACCTGAATTAGTGGTGTTTTCTTTAGGGCGACAAATTTATCATTCGGACCCGTATATATATATATATATATATATATATATATATATATATATATATATATATATGTGTGTGTGTGTGTGTGTGTGTGTGTGTGTGTGTGTGCGTTTGTTTGTGTGTGCGTGTGTTTTTGACTAAATATTTAACCGATAAACTCTAAATTTACTAATCGTGTAACGCTGAACTTAACAGAAAACTACGCATTCACCAAGAATCGTTTATAAAGAGTAAATGTTTGTTTGGATTGTATAAAGTACTTGTACAGACATATATCAATAAGCTGAAACGCAAATTTTGCCGACATATTTTTACTTATGTTTTGTCCAAATTCAATTAATGTCTTTAAGTCTTTTAATATGAAATCATTCTTACCCATCATTTGAGAGTTGCATTGAAACAAGAGGCGGTTGTAGCGCTAAATATTTCGTTTTAATTCAAGCTGATGGCACCCAAGTCTTTTTTTTTAAATTATTGCTATCAGTATTATATAAATAAGATACAATATTGAATAGTTAAGTGGCTTTGTAATAATAAATATGATATCTGCTTGAATTAAAATATTTTAAGCGTATCCTACGATCCGCCAAAACCAGGTATACTCTACTTATATATATATATATATATATATATATATATATATATATATATATATATATACATATATATACGTATATACATATATACATATATATATATATAGTCTGTTTATTATACAAACATTATTGGTTAAATATGTGCATACATCTTTCAGTGTAGTTCCTATTGAAAGAAACCCACCTTGTAAGACAAATGAGCAAACGTAATTAAAGCAAAAATCAATATTCAATTCGTGTTGTATATCAAATACAAATGCAAAACGCAAAATTCTCGTTTCAATAACATTTTCTTTCCTTGGTTTAACGATAATGTATGTATAATGAACAGACAACATCTGCTCTGTCCTCCATTGAGCACTCTTTAATAACCACGTGGGTATCATTGGATTTACATCCAGAAAACCAATCTATATAACAACAATTATATATATATATATATAAATATATATATATACATATATGTATATATATATATATATATATATATACACTTAAATTTACATAAATACATATACAAATATATACTCACACATACGTGCTTACACACTGGTACACACACACGCATATATATATATATATATATATATATGTGTGTGTGTGTGTGTGTGTGTGTGTGTGAGTGTGTGGGTGGGGGTGCGTGTTTGTGTGTGGGTGTTTTCCTGGTAACAATTATTTCTTAGTGTTATCAGTGGTGATGTTTTAATTGTTGTTTAGGAAAGTAAAGTGATAGATCACCGATTCATTTTGGGTCAAAGAAAAATCATAACATTTTCGTGATGAGTACATTTTTTTCCATATAAACTATTAAATTCGTCTCTTAATATAACTATACTTTGAAACTCTTTCGAATATTATCAATTGCAATTAGAAACGCTGCAATTTTACCTAAACAACTGTAATTTCGTTAAATATTATTAGCGAAATTGGCATGCGTTTTTTTTTAAATTTGTCATAAATCAGCTATTTTGTCTGGATGATTCTGTCTGTTATTTTTTCCTATAATATAAATATCACATATCTGTTTAAATGTGTTTATGTATGTATGTATGCGTGTTTTTATGTCTGCCTAAAACTTTCGACAGAAGGGACAAATGTTCACAAAATCGGTATCGTTTTAAAACTCGACCCTTCGGATGACAGATATCGAAAAATTGGCCAAAAATATTAGTTCCCTCACCCTCAACTGGGCCTTTTTCTACAGGGAGGGGTCGCTTTTTTCCTCAATATTTTCGAAATTCATCTCTTATTTTCGATTGACTCGGCTTAATTTGAACCTACATCACTACCGCTTTGGAGATGAGCGCAGCGACAAAGATGCAACGTTTCTTTTTCACATATTGTTTCTCCTTCGCTATACGGGTTTGTGCCTGACTGCCTACTACCATTTATTTTTATTTATTTATATTTGCTCAACATATATCTCCAAACACCCGGGCTACGCAGGGCACCCAGGCTAGTATTCACATATAAGAGAGAAGATAATTTTTTCTACAATACTATATTTAGTTTATCCTTACAGTAGTGTAATTTGCATATTCGAAATACATTTGTTCTATGTTTACGGTCTATACTTAACCATGCTGTGTAAGGCTACATTTATAACACAACCATATTTACGTTTAAATAATTTAATGTATTTTACTTCAATCCTATACATGTATTAATTACCTGGGTTTATATAAAAGCGTCTGTTCTGCTGAGACCATTAAATACTCTACAAGGTTGGACGATAAACTTGTGGCTTTAAAGAAAAGAAAAGACTACAACCTATTTGAAAACTTTTATTTGAGAAACAAATTCAGGCTACTTAATTATGAAATAGAGCTGACATCTATTCAATGTAACAGCCTTCAACCTCATTCACCACCTCCATATGTGTCCGAAACATGCTTTTTATCCACAATCATCGGCGGGAACTCGGCGAATACTCAGCGCATGGTGGCAATCAGGCTGGGGTTGGTGTGTTACATGAAAAAGTTTCTATATAAATAAGAAGAATATTAGATTAGTGAAAATGAGATTAAAATAAGCCTAGATATAAACCATGTAGGCAACGTTAGGAAATGAAATAATAGAAATTAAGTCGAGTGTGCCGAATATTAAAATGTCAGTTAAAAGAATCAGCAATGCAAATTACAAATATATTGTCTAAAAAATAGCTTAGATTAAAAAATATGTTACGTGAAGATTATTTTGTTTGCCAGAATTGTGTGGGCAAACATACGAAACGCTAAGTGAAAATTAGTCACATTTGAAAACACACTTCTGACGTCATAGCCAAAGGTCATTTCTTCATATTGGATTCTATGGGTTCGGATTTCAGTCAGTCAGTCAGTCAGTCAGAGAGAGTCAGTCAGTGAGTCAGTTGATCGGCCAAGAGTTGACATAGTCAATTAGAGAGAAGAGTCCCTTAGAGGCAAAGGTTAGAAGATTAACCAAGCGAAAGTCCTGACGCGATCGACCGGCCGATCCGCTGAATAAATAAGTAATCATTATGTTGTAACTGTTGTCTTGTGTCATCCTTCATCACGAAGGAAATGTACTTGTGTTTATCATCTAATAATGAACATTGTGTAACGCTTCGAAGATTATGTATCTCCCCTCCTCTGTGTTAAGAACTGCATCATATATCATTCAGTCCGTATTTAATATGAAACCTCCCAGAATTGTCACAGCCGTCGTCATGATGTAAGATATATAAATGTCATTATTAGTCTATCTGTGTTATAAGAACTGTTAACACGAAGTCTCCAAAAAAAAAATATAAGAACTATATAAATGTCTTCCGTAAGAATTGTCATCACAATCAGTATACCCTGTTATACGAGTCCCCGTTTATGTTTTCCCAATATGAACGCTCGTCATCTGTAAATATGGACCCTATATAACAGCTGTTGTTCTGAGGTACTGTTGATGATGTTCTCGACATATGAAGAAGTTCAGCGGGTTCATGTAGGAGGAGAAGGCGGGCCAATGAGACAAGGGTACAGAGTCGTAGCACTCCTTCTAAAGACAACCCTGGGCCCCTTTGGACATGTAGGACGGCGCCTAGACCTTCTATCACACCCAGGGTCTGCCAGCGGCCACCTGATTGCACAAGAGGATCATAAAATCTATGTACACTTTAGTGTTGATATTTAAAGATGTGCGGTGGCATGATGTGGCCCTCTCTGTAAATTACACTGAAAACGATAAACGTGGCGGAAAAATTCTTTTCATCACTAAGGGAACGTTTCTGTTATTCGAGACAATCCAGTGATGCATTTAGTAAGTTCTGGCAGTCGTCTAGTTGGCATAACATGGATTGGTACAGCGGCGTTATCTCCGATCTCCCTTGTAAAACATTGTGTCACATTCAGACATTAGAGAAGGCTCTTATTACTCTTAGGATTTGTACACGACTGGCAAACTAGTAGATTGTATGCACCAAAAAAACGGTTTTCATCAAACGGAAATGGTATCATGTCGTCTTTTCTAGGAGGACAATTTTATAGTTCCACCTTGTAGATATTGGTGAAAAAAAGTTTCAGAATTTATCTGAAATTCTTGCCATTGAATCGATTAATTATAACTGGCATATGAATCACGATATACGGATCTCTTCTTTATTTTAATTCAGCTAAAATTACGAACGAAATGGACTTCATTGCCAAGAGCTATAGCGCTTAACGCTAATTAAATCCAAGCTTACTTTAATATATTACCTTTGTAGTGTTTACGGCTCTAAAAAACATTAAAAAAATAAGGAGATTACTTTATTAAATAACTCCCCAGCAGAACTAGTAAAAACTATTTGTGACACGCACAACTATATTTTTATATGTGTGTGGAAGATATTAAGTTGATAAATATATTCTGTAAATTACAATAATTATTGATTATTAAACAGCAACCTACCTTAACAGTAGACGCTTTCGTGGTACAGTTGCTAAACTTTGTTAATTATGGCTGTGAGTCTCGAATTACAAACAATACATAACGCGTCAGCAGTATACATAATCCATCGCACTTCGACAGTTACATATAGAGACGTCTACCTTAAAGTAGAAACATACAATAATTCACTATCTATTTGGAAGCCGAAATACTAACGAACGTTATGCGACATACGATAATATTTCCATCCATATAACATTTTCAGGAAAAATGTGTTTTCATAATAAAACATACAAGCCCGAATAAAATATATTTCTTTGCACTTAGTCCTTACCGCACTGTCAAACCAATGATTGAAACTGCAAAAAAGCTGTTCGAAAAGAGACATTAATTAATCGAAAAGAGACATTAATTAGCGTTCGATAGAAGATCTTGAACTCCCTAGCTTTTAGTTACTAGGAAAAAAAATTGTATGAACAACGTGTTAAATAAATAGTTGTATTTCCATGATTGTTGTACATTCTGTTGAATAATGACATTTATTGAGGCTAGTATATAAGAAAATTCTACCTTAATATTATTCTTAAACCAACAACAATGTCATAGACTGCTTACAATATGTTGCAAAAGTTGTTAAAAAAGCTAGTTTATATCAGAATCTCTGATAGTAAACACCCTGACATTGAAAGTAATGAACAATATTTTTTACATTATCACAAATAATAGGTTCTATGGTAATATAACAATATAACCTTTAAATTTAAAGAATTATAAGACGAACTACTATCCGGGGAAGTCAGCAACAATAATCGTTTTTCATCTATAAATGTCTTCCTCGCCAAATTTATTCTAATACTTCTACAAATACAACATCGATGACCACAAATCCCACCCCTTCCCACAATCAGTAAATTCAAGATTGGAGATTGCCAATTTATTTGAAGAGAATATGATAACATCCACTATTTTAGCTTCGTAAGCAAAGGCATTAGTAACATAACACTCACAAGACAAAATGCTGAATAAATCGAAAGTGTTCGGACAGAGACAGTAATTAGTTGACGTTATAAATACCGTAAGTGCGTTCCAACCAAACGTCGACAGAACACTGGACAGAGGAAAATTTTCAGATAACGTTCTCTTTGTATATACTTTAAAGATCAGTATAACATAAAAAAAAGCATGACTAATTTTCAAATGTTTACGATGCAACTAAACAGTATTATATTACGCCTTATAAAAATAAAATAATTATATCAATTCTGCCCATTAATTTACTAGTGTATACCATCCCAATAATCAAATATCATCTACCTCAAACACCGAAATCTGAAATCACAGACACAAATCATTGAAATGATCTCTTCTGACAGCCAAATTAAGTTGACTAGCATTTTTGATGATTGGTAAATCAACTGAGAAAAAGGAAACAATAATGTTTCATAAAAATAAACGAATGTTATGTGATAAATGTATAATTTTTCACTATAATATTCGACCTAATTACAACATTTTATAACTCCGATGTAATCGTTACAGCACAGATAAAGCTCTCCCCCCTCTCTCTCTCTCTCATATATATATATATATATATATATATATATATATATATATATATATATATATATATATATATATATATCACTTGACCGCCGGTCGAGTGTGAGGGAATATTTACTCGCCCCAAAATATTTTTACTCGTCCGACTTTATGTCGTGGTTTCAATCAATAATAGTAAATCATTTGGCAACAATTCCAGAAATTACTGTGTGTATAATCTAACAAGAAAATATTTGTTTAACTATTGTAAATCAACTATTTTATTACAACTAACATTTCAGTAAATATTCAACAAGACGTTAAAATACAACACCAGTTTCTTTATATAGCATCATTCATAGTATTGTTCCATAGAAATGAGAATCAGTTCTTCGGATGCTTGACGGAACGATGAGTTTTTACATCTTTCAAATGTTCGTCTTTACTTTTGTAAGCATGAAGTGTATGTAGTTGTAGTGTGGAATAATTTTTCCCCAAATGAAAATCAGAGAGCTATATGAAGGTGACATTTTGACTACAAGCCTAATGTGTGAATTTTACCTCATGTTAACCTTTAGCGTGACCACTTTTTTTTCAATACGATATTCCAACGGTCTCACAGCTAGAGATGAAATAATTCACAAATGATGAGATGTAGGTAATTCTAAGTAACCGCATATTTGAGGGTCGTAAATTAAAATGTTTTCCCCATTTCTTTATTGAAAGAATTTTTATCGACTTGCGGGCGAGTGATTTACGACATTTGGTCGCCCCAAGAAATTTTTAATAGACTGTGGCGACCGGTCATGTAAAGTCTTATAAGCTATATATATATATATATATATATATATATATATATATATATATATATATATATACACACACATATGACTCTAATTCGACAACCTCATAAATCTCTATATATGAAAGGTTTCTCTTACAAAACGAGGGGACTTGCTGTTTTTCGATTATAAGTTGTTATAACACTCATCTTTGGGAAGTATCGATATTGCAGTATATAGCATGCTTTATATCCTTACATTTAAGGCTTCCATGCCTTTTCGGGAGCGATATATATATATATATATATATATACATATATATACATATATATATAAGTGTATGTGTATATACATATATATATATATATATATATATATATATATATATATATATTCTGTGCACTATGTACAAAAGAGACCCTAAAAATTTTGAAATATGAAGATATAAAAAATGCAACCACCCTATTAAATTCAAGACAGGAACTAATTTTCACATGCAGTCATAAACGTTGGTTTAAATTTAATAAATATAAACCACCTTAAATCATTAAAAATTACTTATTAGTAAAAATAGATTACAGTTTTTTTTCTGTAATAAATTAAGTTAGACTAATTATCCCCCTTGCACCCTTTAATTAAAGAAAATATGACTAATTATCCCCCTTACATTATGCAATTATACAAATAACATTAACTTACAATTTCTTTCGAATTATAGAACGTGGCGTCTTTAAATCAAAAGTATGCTAACGGAAATAAATTATTGCACGGGCGTCCTTTTTGAAAATGTATTATTCGATAAGGTGAAAAGCTATAGCAAACATCTATATGGGTACTTTAACCATAGTTTCTGATTTCAAAAGGCGAAAAATTAAAAGGTAAATATTTGTACCTGTATTTTTATGTATATATCTGTATATCTATGTATATGTATATATGTGTCCATTTTTTCATATATATGCATGTATATATTTGTGCATGTGTGTATGTATAATATTATACTTAAACCAAATTTATATTTTACTCTATTTTTTTCTATCTCTAAACCATATTAATTTTCTTATCAATTTTAAATCCAGACCTTTATTTTATTTTTTTCCAGATACATCTACCTTACTTTTAATGCTAGGTTTATTTATGGTGTCTTTTAAATTTAAATTTAATAAAACCTTTCACAATTTGCTGATGAGGAAACCTATTTTATTAAAAAACTATATGTAATAATTATTGTCCGTAACTTGATGTCTACCACAATAAAAACACTGTTTTCCGAAACGATTGTACAAATAATTGAGTTTGTTGTTGTTCCTTCTTATGAAACGGATTTTTAATTTAATTATAATTTGATTTTTAAATTTTAAATTATCAATCACATTACTAAATATGTATATATATATATATATATATATCACATAAATTACACAAATTTCAAAATGTTGAACATCTTACGGTTAAATTCATTTAAACAACTTGATATGCGCAATTTTTTACGGTTCTAGTTCCGTAACGCAAAACCATTAATTTTATTATTATATAAATCAATGAATTTATTTCGCCTTTAACTCATAAGTAGAAAAAAGCAATTAGCAATTTTAACACAAACTAAAAGCATATAGGCGTGATAACAAAATATGAAAATTGGAGAGATTTTTCAGTGGCCCTTTTTTAAATTTGATTACGCTATCTGAAAGAATCGATACGAAACTGGTGCTGTCAAGAATAGTGCATGTCAACGTAAAGGAAAAAAACGTAATCTAGTAAACATGTTAAAATTAGGAATACAAACTGTTGTTATTTTTATGTTATATTTTTTGCATTTACATCGAGATAGAAATACAGGGGCAGAAAAGGAGCAGTGAAAAAGCGAGTCTATGAATGATGTGCACGCGTTTTGATATAGAAGCAGAAATGCAACAAGCGAGTTTTTTTTTATTTATGATATGAATTGAAATACATATTTTCGAATAGTATACAACCACTACGGTACGAGTATTGATGGATAGCGAAATAACTGGTCGGAACATTTATTACTGCTATGGCTTGCAATAAGCCAAAAAGAAAACAGAACAACGGAATAGAGTTTAAACAATGTATTACTGGAACAAAAATGTAAAAAGGTTACAACTAAAAAGAGTAGTAAACGTCACCGAGCAGGCGAGGGTCGCTCTTGTCTTTAAACCACACCTGGGATCAAAAGGTCGATAGTTTATGTAATGGATAGAACAGTCCATTTGGAGGGTTATTACCCCACAACACCACCCCAAGCTGATTTCCACGGTTGTGAAGATCAGTATTTCTTCCTTTGGGAGCAGACAACCAAGGGTTCTGTGGCCTTCCTCTTTCTGTCGGAGCGTCTCGGTTCTGACATCCCTTTTGGAGGGTCTATGTCAAAACAGTCATACACAGTTTCAATCACCTCACTGCCGTCCTGCGGTGGTTCTCGTAGAAGCATTTCCTGATTTGGTTCAGGTGCCTCTAATGTTGTAACATTGGTCCCTGAATGATGTATGTAACATGGCAGATTCTTCGTAAGATTGTGTCCCGTTCCCAAAAAGAAACGTTATTTCTAAAATGTCTAAAATACACGTTATCTCCGCTGTTAAACCGTTTCGTTTACCATTGTACTTGATGTGTACTATGTGTTTGGGTAACATTTTATCAGATAAGGATTTTATTTTCTGTCCAAACATAATTTCTGCTGGGGATCCCGCATCTGGTTTGTTCGGATTTCTCGTGATTCTGTAAGCCGGCAGAAATTGCTGAAGGGACTTTTCTGTCGGTGTACCGGACGCCTTTTTTAATGCCCTTTTAAACGTATCGACGAAGCGTTCGGCCTAGCCGTTGCTTCTAGCGTGGTAATGGGGGTCTCGTAATATTTGATTCGTAATATTTGATTCTAGCGCGGTATAGGGGTTTCGTAACATCTGATACGTCTCGCAGTCGAGGTGAACTGTGCAATGTTGTCGCTAAGCAAACAGTCTACAACCCCACACCAAGGAAACAATTCCAATAAAAAAGTGTCGTTGTTGACGTGATCGTTTTTTTTGCATCTTAGTACCTCTAGCCATTTATAGTAAGAGTCAACTACTATCAGGTAGTAAAAATCCTCCAATCGATGTGGATCCTCGGCCATGGTTATTAAGCCTTAGGCCAATGTTTATATGTTAACGGTGGTGCTTTTGCAACCAAAGCAGCTCCTTTGCATCTGTTCACCATGCCGGTAATATCTTGGTCCATAGCTTGCCAATAAACAAAACTTCTCATTAGGCTTTTCATTCTGTTTATTCCTGGATGCTCCATGTGAAAATCCCTGATAATTCTTTTTGAAGGGTTTGGGGGATGACAACCCTTTCACCGTATAACAGTATTTCGTCGCAACCAGAAAAAATGTCTGAACTGGTGTCACGCAGTGTTAATTTCTGCTTCGTGGTTTGAATGAAATTGTCATTTAGGGATTCTGACTTAATTTCCTGAAGTGTGACCGGCAGTTCGCGGATAATATTGTTTATCATAGTTTTTACATCACTATTAATACGTAGTGCCGCGATTACTGAATCTTCAAGAGGTTCCATTTTGGCAGAAATCAGTCTCGATAGACCGTCTGCATGGGCTAGTTGTTTTGAGGAGAGAAATTGAATTGTAAAATTATAGTTCAGCGTAATAGTTCCCCATCTCAATAGTCGGTTCGCAGTGAATGTTGGAAGTCATTTTTTATCCAAAAATGGATATCAATGGCTTATAGTCGGTTAGTAGAAAAAATGGCTTCGTACAAAAACCGGTGGAATTTTGAAACTGCAAATATAATTCCTAGGGTGTCTTTTCCGATCTGAGAATAATTCTTTTCCGCTGGCAAGAGAGTCCGTGATGCGAAAGCAATAGACTGTTTCGAGTCATATGGCATTCGATGTAGCACGCACGCCCCAACGCTATATTGACTAGCGTCGCTAGCTACTATTATGTCCAACTGCGGGTTGAAATGCGCTAGGAATAGTTTTGAAGTCAGGATGCTTTTTATTTCTTGGAATGATGTCAGGCAATCTTCTGTCCACTCCCAAGCCTTATCCTTTTTCAGCAATTAATTAAGTGGTGCGCGCAATTTGTGCATATTTGGGATGAACCCCTGGTAATAATTTGCCTAACCTAAAAACCTCTGCAATTGAGCTATGTTTACTGGTGCCGAAATTTCTTTTATAGCGGTCGCCTTATCAGGGTCTGGGCGTCTGCCATCTTTATCGATTATTTAACCCAGGTATTTAATTGTTTGTAAAAAGAACTCGCATTTATCTGCTTGGATCTTAAATCCATAATCTTGTATTCGACTGAATACTTGTCTGATATGTTTTTTATGTTCCTCCCTCCTTTTGCCCACTATGATAATGTCATCAAGATATGCGATTGCGGTGTCCAAGCCGAACAGCATAGTATCGATTAATTGCTGGAATATTGCGGGTGACACTTTGACACCAAAGGCGAGTCTTTCGTATCTGTACAAACCCCAATGAGTGCTAATACAGAGGAGGTTAGCGCTTTTGTTGTTTACCGGAATCTGTAGGTAAGCGTCGCTTAGGTCGATCTTAGAAAAAACTTGCCGCCATTTAATTTCGTGAACAGTTCTTCTGGACTAGGTAATGGATAGTGAAAATCTTCTAAGGACCTGTTGAGTCCGGTCGCAAAGTCGGCGCAAACGCGAATTTCCTCGGACCTTTTCTTTACGTAAACTGCCGAAGCAGCCCACTCACTATATTCAATGTTAGCCAGTGTACCGATGCTTTCTAATCTGTCTAGTTCCTGGTTTATTTTCTTCAGGGAAGCGAACGGCAAATTACGTTCTTTTTAAATACCGGTTGAGTGCCAGGTTTCTACTTGAAATCTGCGGCCATTTTTGTACATCTCCCCAGGCCAGGAGTATATACGTTTGTGATTTCTTTTTTAAAACAAGTTATAAGTTTCTCCGTTTTTGCTGGGCGGATATCTATTTTCTTGCAGAATGTGGATATAGGAAGATCCCAGTGACAAAACTCCTCCATCCTGTCAGAACCGAACAGGTTCTAACTATCTTTTAGCAAATACAATCTTAGTTTGTTTTTTTTTCTTTTGCTGCGGCCAATATTTAAAAAAAAAACTTCATAACGCCGAAAATACGCTGGGAATGATTTTTCCTCTTTCTCGTATTTTAAATTTTCTTTTGCTGTCCATATTTTATTGTTAGAAAATGCTGAATTGCTTTCCGCGTTCGCATTATTCTTAACAATTTCTATTAGCAAGTAATTAACGTTTGGCTAACTGTTTTTGAACTTCTAATTGACGTTCGAATAACTGTTTTTGAACTTCCTTTTGCTGTTCCTCGGTTCGTATTTGACATTTCGCTTACTGTTTTTGCAATTCCTTTTGATGTTCCTCGAATCGCGCCTGACACTTTGCGGCATCGATATGTAACTTGGTCAAATGTTCCAACGCTACTTTCAATTCGTCCATTTTGCTTTGTCAGCATTAGCAATTTCAAACGTTCGCTGAGTTTTACAAAACCGTTTTATTCTTTCTTATTTCTTCCTTCAGACAATAAAACGAACAGAAAAAATAAATATATAAAAAGTTCATTGCCTATGAGAAAAAAATCAAGTGTATATTTTTCTCCAGAGAAAAAAAAGAAATAACGCTCGATTTTAGCAGCGAAAACCACAAGTGACGAATTCTATTTCCAAAAGTATAAAACTATTCCTTTCTAGGTCGCGACGAACTTTTTTCTTTTTGCAAAAGTACAGTGCTATCTTTGAAAGTCGTGACGAACTTTTCAACTTTTTTCCGTAATGATCTGCGTTTTTTTTGTTTTTAGTTACTGTGAACCTTTCAGTTGCAAGTGTTATGTTAGACACTCCCTTAGGCTTGATAACATTTGTGCCCGACGTAGTTAGTATTTTTAGAATTCTATTTTAACGCGAGTATTTTTTTCCAATGTCGTACTGGTTTCGATTTTAGTATGCTCCTTGAATCCAATGTCATCAGTGTTTAGTTTGTTAGAACGTGATTACGTTCTCCGAATATAATGTGGCCAGTGTTATAAGCCACAAAGAAACAGAACAACGGAATAGGGTTTAAACAATGTATTACTGGAACAACAACGTAAAAAGGTTACACCTGAAAATAGTAGTAAACGTCACCGAGCAGGCGAGGGTCGCTCTGGTGTTTAATCCGCACCTGGCATGAAAAGGTCTATGGTTTATATAATAGATAGAACAGTCTATTTGGAGGGTGATTCCCCCACAAAAATTACCGAATCTGTCTCCTTCCTTTTTTCTTTTAAATCAGTAAGTCGGAAATTAATGTAACGCAAGTCCACCACCTAGGAAATGCTTCTTCTTAAACCAGCTTATCTTTTGGTGTTATAGGCGATAAGTGAGGTGAACATTTCAGCTATTATGCTTAACACATCATAGTCCATTAGGTGGAAGTCAGGCGGGTTTGAGGAATTAGATTTGGAAACTGGTTAAATAATATATATATATATATATATATATGTGTGTGTGTGTGTGTGTGAAGAGAGAGGGATAGAAAGAGAGAGAAAGAGAAGAACAAGTTTAAACTATTTACATAGGGAGATTACAGATCTATATGAGTATTAATAGAGCAATTCTACTCCATAAACCATTTTTATTCAAAAGCAATTTAGCAAGCGTAACCAGACGCAAAGAGATCGCCATAAATAGATTTTCAAATTTGAATAGATAGAGCGTTATTTTGATCAATATTCCTCTGTCGAAACCAATAACTGACAAACGGAAAATATATCTGAGGAAATAAAATATTTAATACTATGAAGAAACGAAAGCATCTTATTCTTAACCTGTCCTGATTAAAAGCGACAGTCGAAGTACACAAAAAGCCATTAAAATAATATAGTACAAAACAACGTCTCAATAGTTTCTTCTCCTCGTTATTGACACAGATGTTTCAAGTTATGAGTAAAATAACGCAATTGTAAAGTAAAAAAAAAACAATATCGATCACACATGAAATGATTGAAATAACAAAGTGAAAAGAACTTCAAGAATTATTTCAATTCTCTCAGATATTATGACTGAAATTTGTCTCGGAAATTATTTAAGTATAAAAGCAATTAAAATGCTATATACTTACTTCATTGCTACGCTTAAAACTGTACACAATTATAGCAATGTGAAAAATATATCGCTTAGTTTGTGAGAGATTATGTGCCCAATTGAACGGATTTATTACAATCTGACCAAATCACAATTTCAATGTTAATATTATAGCAGAGAAATAAACACAACCAATTTCAGAATTATACTGCTTCAGAATTCGCTTGACAATATGGTATATTTTCAAGATATCCTCTTAATAATGATATTTAACAAACTTTCATCGTCCTCTAAACAATTATAGTTATCTCCTATCTCTATGTATGTAACAAAGTATTGCATATTATATAAGTTAATAAGTAGAATCAATGTCAACGCTTAATGTATTTATGTAATACGAGGTGCGTTCAATAAGTAGTGCCCCTTACCCACTTCCATTTGTCTGATCTAGCTGAAATTTTGCAATGATTTATATTTCTACCTGTTATGTGGCAAATTACAGCGCTGAACCAATTGTGGTTTCTGTTTTACAGGTGTTTGAACTGAGTCAGCTGTAAAAAGAAGCCTGTTGAATGTCAAGCAGTGATCCGGTTTTTGTATTTGAAAGGATGCACACCACAGGATACTTTTGATGAAAGGAAATGAACTTATGGTGATAATGCCCCATCATATGAACTTGTAAAACGCTGACATCGTGAATTCAAACATGGCCGGAAGTCTGTGGAAAGGGCTTCCATACCTGGTCGCCCCCTTCTGCCATTGATGAGGCATGTGTCCGTCAAGTTGAGGCTGCCATTTTGCCAAATAGCCCAAAATGTCATGATAAGTACAGAGTTTGTGGAAACTATCATTCATGACCATTTGCATATGCATAGGGTGTCTACCAGATGGATTTCCAGGTTGCTCACCTCATTCCAGAAGCAAGAACGCGTCGAGTGCTCGAGAATTAATTTGGAGATGTGCCAAGTAGATGAGTCAACGTTTTTGAAAAGACTGATTACACAAGATGAAAACTAGGTCCATCACTATGATCCAGAGACCAAAGCCCAGCCAATGCAATGGAAGCAGTTGGACTCACCACCTCTAAAGAAGGCAAGGGTGCAGCCCTCCGCTGGCAAGGTCATGCTCACAGTCTTCTGGGACCAGGACGGAGTAGTGATGACAAATTTCCTGGCAAATGGTACCACAATTACAGGAGCCTATTATGCTTAACTTTTGAGGAACTTAAGGGAAGCTATTAAAATTAAGAGGCGGAGCAAGATCAACAAAGATGCCCTCCTCCTGCAGGACAACGCTCCGGTCCACAACTCGCATGTCGCCAGTTCAGAAGCACGTGCGTGTGGTTATGAAATCCTTCCCCATCCTCCCTACTCTCTGATCTTGCACCCCCTGACTTTCACCTCTTCACAGCCACGAAGTTGTTTTGGAAAGGAAACCGTTTCCCAGATGATGCAGCCTTGATATATATATATATATATATATATATATATATATATATATATAAGTAAACATGTTTGTGAATGTGTGTGTGTCTGTGTACATTTCCCTATGCAATAACTCTGTCAATTTTTAGTCTAACAACTCAAACTTTAATATACAGTTTACTGAGATTTGGTAAAATCGATGCGATCAGTTTTTTGGCCAGAAATTTGGCGATGAAGGTGTCAATATTCAACGATTTGACATTTGAGAACTCTATCAAACTCATCCAACAATTTCGGGTCTACGCACTTGAAATTTTAGATATAGATTACTTGGACATGGATCTAACTTAATAACCGATTTAGAGCCCAAAACAATAAATTTTCAGGGGTCAAAATAGGGGTAAAATTTTTTAAAAATTACCCCTGTTGTCTCTTCCAAATTACTCAGACAATTTATGGTCTAAATATTTGAAATTTTACATAAAGGGTATTCAGAGATAGGGCAAGCTATTGCATCAGTTTCGGTCGAAAATTTATAGTTACCAATATATAAATGTATGTATGTATGTCTGTTTGCATGTCTACCTTAAAATTTCAATAGAGGCGACGGATTTTACCAAGATTAGTATCGTCTGAAATGTCGACCTTTCATACGACAAATATCGAAAGAATTGTCTAAAAACATTAATATCTTCCCCTTCAACTAGGCACTTCTCTACAGGGGGGGTCACTTTTTTCGCCGATATTTTTTAAAGTTATCCTCTCCTTAATTTAAAAAAAAAAATGTCGCTTCCGGTTTGGCGGTGGTCGTAACAGCATACACCTTAGGTTTTACCCCGTTATTTTCTTCCTCCCTACCTTCCCACTGCCAATTTTTGTTTTACTCAACATACACATCCAAACACCCGTTCAACGCCGGGCTGAAATGCGAGTATATATATATATATATATATATATATATATATATATATATATATATATATATATATATATATATAAAGTTCTAAAAATATATATGGCAATTATAGATGAACAGAATATTCCGCGCTTCAGCCACGCTTGGATCCGTCAGGCTTATGCGATATATATTTTTATAACTTACTATCTATATTTTAAGCACTGTTAAAGTAAATACTTAGAGTTTACGCATAAAATTATACTTTCCTCTATTAATTTATGTCATTAAATGAATTATACTTTCCTCTATTAATTTATGTCATTAAATGAAGCATATATATATATATATATATATATATATATATATGTCTGTGTGTGTGGGGTGTAGTAGAGATTTAGAAGGCTATCATAATGCGGGGAATGAAATGATAGCCTTCTAAATCTCTACTACATACGTATCCCACACAATGCTTCAAGCAAACAACATATCAATCCTATATATATATATATATATATATATATATATATATATATATATATATATATATATATATGTATACAAAGCGCAATTTATTTTAGAATATACGGTATTCGCTGGATTTTACAACTTTTCTTGTATATTCATTATTTTACGTTGATTACCTCTTTGCACACTATGACTTCAATTTTAATTTTCTGTTTACATGTGTTTGCATGTGTTTACAGGTGAAATAAAAAAAAATTATAATTAACTACATTTTTTTATTAACAGCATCTCCTCCGATTATATGAGGAATATATTGAAAATTCATAGGTTTAAAAAAATTAATAATTATTCGTACTCCTTTGTAAAACAAGATTCTTTTTTTACAAATGTACATAATTTAACGCAGAATAAGCACACATACACATACACACACACACACACACATATATATATATATATATATATATGTATATATATATATATAAGTACCAGAATGTGAAAGATTATATAATTATTTCCACAGATAGACAACCTCGCAGCTCGCAAGCACCATGAAAGCCAACAAACTGGACGTCAAAACGAGTTTCGCTATCATTTGGGATCATCAGTTCGACGTCTGAACTCGGTATTTGAAACCCTAGAGTCTTTTATGGGAGGCAAGCACTCTAAAAACTCATCAAACGCGCCGCCACAAGATAGTCTAATAAATAACAAGCAAACTGCAACGAAATCCGACAATGGAATGCACCTACATTCGCCTCGAACAAGGGATGTGATCGTCAAGACCAGCTATAACCCAAGCCGATGTCTCACAAGTAGAAATTTGTGCGGTGCGTTTGCTCAGTTATTAGAGTTCTTGTTTCGCATGCAAGAGGCTCGGGTTCAGATGTGTCTAACTCATGAACCCAAATGAGGGCGAAACTCGAGTTTTAGACTTCCGGTTTGTTGGCTTTCATGGCTGTGGAAACAATATATATATATATATATATATATATATATATATATATATATATATATATATATATATATATGAACTATTCTATTTTTAAAATAAATATTTATTTTTGTTATTTCTATAGAAACTGATTATTTATGCTTACGTAATCATCAGTGCAGGAAAAATAATTAATAGTATTCGAGAGATCACACCTTGATTTACATTACAAACCTTAATCTTTCGGCTAGACATTTTTCCTCTTGGGCATCGGGGATTTACCTTTAAATGAAAATGAATTTAGATACTTATTAAGCTGTGTAAGTGAGCTGTCATCGTCAATGCCAATAGAGTGATAAACAACAAGAAGTTTGGAATATTGCATGTTCGCTAATTAATACTAATTAACCAAATATGGCTGAACATTCATCTCTTAACTCATAACTACAATATGCTCTTAATCAAAATATGTGTGAGGTGAATCTTAGTGTTTAATTTGCATTGTAAATACATATTTTGTTTATGGAAACTTTTAGTACGTAACAACAATAAAATCATGGGTGACTTATTTAATATTTGACTATGCAAATAGCGATATACTTTTTGCTTTATGGATAAGGGTTTGTGGTAAGTGGAAGCACATGTTTATATGACAAATATATCAGGAACAGTTCTATAAATGCCGAGAATTATTAAAACTTATTTGCGTTAACGTAAATGGATCACCAAGGAACAGAAAGCTAAATCAATATTGATTTTGATTAGTACTCAAGTGCACTTTCTTAAATATAGAAACATCACTAATATTATTAAATAATAATATAAAGGAAATGTAAAATTAATAGAACATTACATACGTCGTAACGAATATTTGTAGATTTTAAAAAAAAATCAAGTGAATCATTCATGGTCCCCGTGAATGCACAGTGAACGAACCATAAACATGACTAAGTTCAGTATTTGGTCCTCGTCCACATTTAACCTCAAAATTTCATAGGGGAAGTCGAATCCTGGCAAGAATGAACAGGCGGTTCAGTTTTAGGCCTTAATATATGAGAATTTGAGTTCTGCATCATGCAAAAGAAACACCGAAATGACTAAGTGCATCATTTGCCCCCCCCCATCTCATTTAGTCCACAAAGTCATAAGGCCTTAATATATTTCAATTAGTGTTCAGCACCATGTAAAACTGCTAAATAGACGTACACGGAAAAAATTTGGACAAATATGGTAAAATAGTCCTAAAGATTTAGTGTTTTTATTAACCCTAAAAGAGCCCATGTGGCAACCCCAAGAGTTATCGCGAAGTATAGACAAACAAAATTATATACAAGATCCGTTAGTTACAACTTTTCAGAAAGTTTTATAAAAATCCAAGGCATTAATGTTTTTAATAAGTACAAAAGTGTAAATTTTAGCCATTTTAACACGAAAGGCACCCTTGGGGGGGAGGGGCAACCGGAGTTTTCTCGGAAAATCCGTTCTGTTACTTTTTTGTTCATATCATGTTTAATGTTTGTGCAAAATTTCAAAAAAAATTCCAAATTAAGAAAAGTCTGAACATACGAACAGACACATTGATAAGGGAAAATTTACAGCTTCAACTTACTTGGTCGGGGGATCAATAAGCGTAATATGTTGCTCACGAATAAAGCACATATTTCTCATCATAAAATTTCTCCAGCCTTCCCAATTATGCAATTATTTTAGTATTACATAAACCGTATTATGTTAGAAGGGAGAAATGAGGTAAACAGCAAAAAATAATTCTAATATATATGAGCATTATTAATCAAGTGAGTATATTAGGATGTAAACTATAAGTGCCAGGATTTATTTTTATCAGAAATCTACTATATACTCCCGATTATTACCGATAATTGATAACCTAAACCGTTATTTTAATGTATACATTATCAGTAACTCCATATTTCCATGTCGTTGCTTAGCAACAATGATAGAACAATGGGCCGTGAAAATTCTACTGTAGGTAAGTTGATTGTGTGTGTTTTTTTTTGCATAACGTAGTCTGTAGGTTCAAATTACGCTCGTTAACTTTTTTATTAACTGTCTTATTTAGAAAGGCCATTTAAGCCTTGTGCTGAATCTTTATTACAAAACACATTTTGTAATAAAGGTTCAATACAAGGCTGTAATGGCCTTTCTAAATAAGACATAATTCCATTCATTACTGACATATTTTATTTCTTTATATGTACAGGATTAAACAATAAAACCATCGCCCTCGAAAATACTACATGATTCCATTTCCGTTTGATAGAAACTGGTTATCTTTTTTAGTTACAGACAGACCATCTACTATTGATTGAGATTTTCGGACTGACTTCCTCATCTTGGTTGTTAGAGTCACAACGTTTCGGCCGTTTTGCCCTCCGGCCTTCATCAGTGTTTTGTAATACAGACAATTACCAGACTATCTACTAGTTTGCCAGTTGTTTCCAAATCCCAAGAGCGATAGGAGTCTTTTATGATGTCTGAAAGTTTGGATTTGTTGACTGCCGCCTTATTTTAAGTAGTTTCATTAAAACGGCTTAGAAGGGAAACAGTTGTAGTTTCACTTATTTTTCATGAAATTAAATACAGTTATCTTGATTCTGCTCAATCGTTTTTAGTGTAAAGTATATATAGAATCAAACTCTTAATGGTCTTTTTCGTGTCATATTATTAAAGTTATCTTTGATTCTTGGATATAGTAAAGTAGACAAACACAGGTTTTCATAATTTAGATAGGATGACACACTTATTTCCATTGATTCATTATATTATTCAACAGTGGTAAGAAGGATCCCACTAAAGTCAGAAATAGTAGATTTATATTAGACAGGCTTTGAAAGAAATAACCTCAGAACAAAAAAAAATACATATTAGCATTTATGTGGTTGTATTTCTGTTATTTGCTGCTTTGGTAATTTCTTTAAATGAACTCAGAAATTCAACATTTTTTTCACAAATTTCCATTCGTAATTTATCAAGATAAGAATCTTATCAACAATATATTTTACAAGTCTTGTTCTTGTCTGTACATTCGTTTTCAGCATATAATATGTTTAATTTCACCGTTTGCTAACATCTTTAATGAGTTATATTTTTTCAAATCTAGCTGATGATAAATTTTGTTTTATTTAGTAATTGCTAATGTAGAGATATTAAAGCCAGTGACTATATCTCTTTTCCTTGTATAGGTCTTAACCTAGTATAAAAATAATTACTTATTAATTGAGAGTCGCAATATATTTATGAAGAATGATACTAAATCCAAACCATATCTCTTTACACCAGAAAATATATTTGGTACTCAGGAAACTTTATTGGAGATTATATACTCATTCAGAACATTATATTATGATTTACTTATTAATAGTGTGTGTATTAGTGAATAGGAAAACTCTAAGCAAATCCTTGAACTGTTCAAAGTGATTTGAAAGACTATGTTTTGTCAAAATAAGAAAGGTTGTATTATTCGTATTAGAAGTCCAACTGTCTCTAGCCAAAGAAATGAAAGAGACGATTTAAATTTTGGTTTTCCTGTAAGAGATGTATTCGAAAGTATTTTTAGGTGAAGTTATGTTTATGAAATACTGTAATTATCGTATAGCTTTGCTATAATCCTTTCAAATACAATGTCAGATTTTTCAAAATATTGTTGACAAAACAACACTAATTATTTTTCCTTTTTTTACACAGTGATCACCACTTATCAAGACCCGGAAGCCACTCAGGGATAAGGGTTATTGCAAGTACATTACGTAAGTGTGGAGATTTGATGAAGTGTTTACTTAAGGGGGCGGTTCATTAGGAATTTGTTAACATTGGACTTGAAGGCATCCAAGTTGTAGTCCGGTGGGATGCAAACAGACGGAACAGAGTTCCTCCAGGTGTGTAGTTCTAAGAAAGAAGCTTTGTTCATGGAATTCGCGTTTTGATTTAGGCACCGATATAGAGTGGGGGAAATTTTTCACAGTGGATTCAGCTAGACGGGAGTTTTTCGTGAAAGATTGGCGAGGGGGGGGCCAGAGATTGGAGTTCAGACGAGCACCTGCCATGGAAATAACGATAAAACAAGGATAGGCTCGCAACGTCTCTTCTGTGGGAGAGAGGTTGAAGGGTAGAGAAAAGCGCTATTTTATTTATTTTTCCTATCAGATAATGAATGTTTTGTGGCCAATGGTCATTAATATCGTAAATTTACTTTTTGGATTCTATAGTAGTTTGATGTTGCACTCTTTTTTTATGCCGCTAGTTCCTGAAATGTCTCTATTAAATTTATATGCAACTTTTATTTTTTCTCGGTAAACTTTTTAAAGACGGTATAACATCGTGGTAAAAAAATTCTTACTGATTTGCCACTCCTCGGTGTGAATGCTTAGCTTCACTCCAAGACAAATGCATTTTGATTATTGCGATTGATATAAAAATACTTCCACTAGAGACTTGTTGTCATAATGGTTTATTATTGTTGTCAATATTGAATTATATTTTACGTATTTAAATCACTTTTGTCTGATATCTAACTCGTAATTTATCTGCATCAAATATGAAGCATTTAAAACAGAAAAAAATATATACGTAATTCTAGTACGTGTCTTAGAATGAGGTGCAAAAGTATGACTGATTAAGAATGATTTATTTTTGGTTCGCATGTAGCTATAATTTACCGTACAACGTATCAATGATAATACCGAGATTTAAAGCAACAATTGACTTTGGCAGTGATTTAAAAATCAAAATAATATCGAGCAAAGAGAAGTTTCCAACAAATTACTTCAATGTGCCTCGAATCAGCCCATTCGACAAAGGGCTACATATTAGCAGCCCATGATGGCTGGTATCTAAAAATACGGTGTATACGGTGAATGTCATTTTGGTAATTTTTAACCGGCAAGCAAAAAAGACAGTTGACTTGTTTTTTTGTACAACATTATTAAATCAATATTAGTATCAGTTATGACAACGAAATTTGCTGAAAAATCGGCTTAAAAACTTTGTGATCGGCTGATTATCAATATTTCATTATCGGTAATCGGCTATTTTGCTACAGCCTCCGTTTTCATCCTCTTAATCTATTTAAGATCATTCAAATATAATCAACTTGATCTCCTATCGCCCATTATTTTTGTAAATTGCCCTTATGCACATCTATTTAATTACACAATGTATTTCGATTTTATAACAGACAGTTTCTACCCCTATGCTCTATTGCGTCTACAGTTTTACAGATCTGTTTTTTATCATTTCGTCTTTAGTATTTACACTATAATGTCTCTTTTACCTTGGCTTATCATTAGATACTAATGTACGCTATTCACACTTCCGCCCACTGTGAAAACATTTATATACATATAAAATTTACACGATGAAAATATGACAATAATAAAAGTAACACTACCAGAAAGTATATAGGTATCAACATATATGTGGACACAACTGGTATATGGATATTATAAAAGAGCCACAAGCACAGAAAAGTTCAGCAAGTTAAATCAATCTTCTTAAGGCTATTCTGATTAAAATAGTATTATTAATCCCGACGTATCAGAAACGAAGTAATAATTATTTGTTGCAAGGTTAAAAGGAAAATAGTGTTCTAATCTTTTCGCGTCAAAACCAATAAAGGATAAATCAAAAAGCCGACGTAAATGTCGAAAATAGAGCCGTGGGTGTAAAAGCAAATGCACTTGTGCGTAAAGAGATTTTAGTTTAAAAGCGAAATAGACGATAAATTGAAAGCAAACACGTGTCTTCTATAAAGGAATACTGAATACGCCCACATAAAAGTAGATATATTCGCAACAATCGTACTTTTTTATTAAATAGCACTAGCATCTGAACTAAGCTTAAAAGACTAATACTTGGTTTATATATAAAAGTGAATAAGTATTGTGAACATTCGTACACGTGTATTCGTCTACAAAGATCTGATTTTATAATTTAGTGTTATACACCTTAAAACATAATGTAACTTAAGCCTAACAAACAAGATAAATATTTTTAAGACAATAAACTGGATAGGCCAAGGTTAATAGTATTTGAGAATATTTGGCTCAATTCAAACAACATATAAAACGCACAGGATTTGATATTATTTAATATCTTTAAAAATAAATGATAAACGATAAGTAACGCCGATGATATTTACTTAACTCTATACGCAAATAAAATACCGTGAAATTTGTTTGACATACTGTACATGTTACGGCATATAATCCCCTTAATAAACTTTGGAAATTATTGGAAGACAGCAAATCGCATATGTTTAGATGTATAAAAGTTAATGTTAAACATATAACTATTGAATTTTAAGTTTATAACTTTCAAAGTGTTTTTGCGGCAGAAACATTATTCATACTATTAGATTTGGACTCGACCCAGTAGGCGATTACACAAATTAATCAGAGAAAACGAGGCTGACTTGTTCTTACAGGAAAATAGTATAATTTTCAGATATTTACTATGACGTTAACATACATCGTGATAAGCTATGTTTTAATACGTGTGTAAAAAATGCTTTTAAACAGAAACAATTCGATAAGTATATTCATATGTGTTTATACTCCCTCCAAACATATATTTCCCACTGGGACAAAAGAGGTTGCCGCGGCCACCTAAAAGAGAATGAAACTCTTAAGGAAAATCATGGAATGCAGAGACTAATACTCATGAGTTACGATCGTACAAACGATAATCTATCATATAGAAACCGCTACAGAAAACGAACAAGAAAAAAATCACACAGAAACAAGAAAACTGAAACCGTATTATTGTAGACTCTTCACCCACCTTCAAATGTAATGTCAGTATTTACTAGCACCCCACAAAAATGTCGTGCATATTCGAAGAAGATTAAAGGCCGGAGGAGAGAAATCTCTAATCAGAATGTTACTGGATTAGTGCAAAAGGGGCTGGGAGCTTGGTAAGTATAATGACCACCCAAATTCAATCAATGGTGAATGATTGTTGCCAGCGGGAATCAATGATAAACAGCTGTTGGGATAACGCAAATTCATTTGCAAATGTTATTGATATAGCGTACTTGAAATCTGGGGATATGTGTTATCACCTAGACCTTAAGGAATACAACAAGTTGTTTGAAGACGGAAACATTTCATGATGGAGTGTGTAGAAACTCCTAGTATATATAATATAATATAATTGTAATAATTTTAAGAAGAACGTGCGCATAGGTAAATAAAAATTAAGAAATAAACAACACGTAATACTTTTCAAATAACTATTTGTATTTATAAAATAATTTAACGTCAATCTACTTATATTTTCCATTGAAAAATATATTGAAAAACACAGTTACACTAGAGTTCTCAAACACATTAACACCCAATAAAACAACGGAACAATAATTTAATGAACCCAAATTAAATAATAAAACATAATCTAAACGATGAAACTGAAATCCCTTAACTGCATAATTCACAACACGTGTTCATCCTGGCAATTCAAAATTATTGGACCACATAGTAAATTCAGTGTTACCGAACATACATAAATAATTTGTAACACAGAACTGTATATGATAGAAATGTATTTTCAGCATAAATTCAAATCTATTTTGTCATGGTTTATATAAAAACAAAATGTAATCATTGTCATAATTGCATGTTTAGAAAATGGAATTGGTAATTAGTCACACCCATACATATATCATAAACATAAAAGACGTGTCATTTGATTAACAACTTTGGGACACTAAATATCTAAATCAAAATCTAGCGTTAAAATTTAAATGACAGATCTCTAAATGATTAATGCCGACAATACATCAGTCAAAAATACAAGCTAAACGTTTAATAATACATCTAAACGACCGATTTACTGTAAATATTTGTGTAAATATTTGTGTAAATATTCACATAAGTGTTAATATAACAGTAGGAAATGCACCATGCATATGTGATAATCTCTACAATTAAATGTAACTTAGTGTGTGTGGCTTCATTTCTTATAGACTTTGAAACGGTGGAACAGATTTTATTTAAAATTTACAAAACTTAAGCGTATAAGTCGGGAAGTTATCTTAGTCAGGTTTTGTCTCACCCCCCTTCCCGATAATTACCGATAATCGATAATTTATCATCGCTGAAACCATTTTTCCATGTCGTCGCTTAGCAACATTGATAGAAAAACAAGTCCTGAACATTTTTCTGCGGATAAGTTGATAAGGTGTTCATTTTTTTTTTTTTTTTGTTTGCTTACTTTTGGATGCCGTGGTCTGTAGGTTCAAACTCCGCACGTAAATTTCTTTTTTTTATTTCATGACTGCAAAAGAATTCTATAAGACTTGAAATGTTGCCTGTTCCTTTTGTTTTTTGGGTTTTTCTTTTGTTTTGTTGTTTTTTTTTTGTTTTTGTTTGGAGGGGCATAACGTTGTCTGTAAGTTAATACTCCGGACGTAAATTTCTTAATATTTTATTATTCGTTTACTAGAAAGAAGATTATATAAGACAATTTTATGAAAGAAACAGTAGGTTCTCTAGGATGTGATGTAGAATAACATATATTTTGGACTAAGGCGTGCGGAGCTTCCTCTCGGGCGATTTCACGGATTTCGATGACAATACAAATATATGAGTGTAAGATATTCGTTGATCATCATTGACTCCCGGGTAACATCGGGTCTCCCTGCTAGTAATAAACTATATGCTAATAATGAAATAAGCGTAGATTTAGTAAGGTAAATAATTGCAAACTTATGTGAGAA